>NC_084993.1:16477330-16565340 GCF_963691925.1 Scomber scombrus
TACCCATGATGACATCACACACCTTTAATGACAGCATATCCTTCTTGAATTCATCCTCATATAATCTTGCTATGATTGTGGGGGACACATTTTCCTACAAAACAAGAGAGGCGCATCTGAATGAAGAAACTGATAACAACGCTAATAAATGGAACTATCACAACATTTCACCTTACCTCCAAACTTCTTTTAATAATTTTGTCATCGATGTCAGTGATGACCATAGCATGGATGACAGTGATTCCGAATAGTCTAGACAAAACCCTCTGCAGGACATCGAACCTAACGTATGAACTGATGCAGAAAGCAGACCTGTCAGCTCAGCCTCATTGAACAGGCTTCGGCTTATACAGAGCATGATCAGTGTTTATATCATTACCATGCATGACCCAGGTGTGCATGGTCGTAAACGGTAGGTCCACAGCTGTACCTGAGACACGTAACACACACCTGTGTTAGGTTATTATGCAATTATGAAAACTATTTATTAACCATTTAACTATCATTATTCCATACCAGGTAGCTACTCCCTCTCTTGCCAGAATGAGGGGTTCTTTCTGTTTAGTCAGGCTGTTAAAAGTCTTTAAACCAGTGTCAAACCCTCTGGGTCGCGTCCATTTCTTCGCAGATACACCGCTGCAAGATCCATTAGACCTGGATGTGACAGTGTTGAGGAGCTTTGCTTTCCATATCCGCGACCTTACCATGTTCCCCCACATCGTGATACCTCGCAGCACTAGCTGAACCTAGCTACTCAACAGCAAACAGTCTGCAATGTGACGCTGAAGTTAGTTTCCGATTCGGAGTTAAGGGGAAAGTTGAGGGAAACGGTGGAGTTTTTTTAAAAACCACTTTCATTTATGAATGTTAGACATCGTAGTATAAGCCTCAATGCTGTTTAATCCCGCTTTCATATTTGTGAAACCTTTGTTTTACTTATGAAAACACAAAAAAGGGCGATTTCACTGATATCTTTCAATCCAGACGACATACACCACTGTACTTAGACTCATCAAATTTGCACTGGCTCAATTATTAGGGCCCAAACGATGAAGCACCTGTATTTCGTCAAAGCAATCGCCGTTTTCGCAACCTTAACGTGTTCGAAGAGTCACGAAACTTTGCACACGCGTCAGTTGGGTTCTGACGAAAAATGTCATATATTATGGGTCGTGCAAAAAGATGGAGTAAAATGGCTCAACAGCGCCCCCTAGAAAATTAAGAAAATTGAGCCCCTCGATACAGATTATTCTAGAAGAATGAGATTCGGTATTCATATATATCATGACCAGACACAAAAATAAGTCTCTTGGAACCAACATGAAGTCAGCCATTTTGGTCCAAAGATGCGACTTAGCCATTTCCAGCCTGCATACTTTAATGAACTCCAAGAGATTTGACCGCAGCGACTTCAAATTCAGTCAGTATCATCTATAGATGTAATGATAATACATAATAATGATAATAATATTATCATTATTATTGATGTTATTATTAAGATTTGACAGCTATAGTGTTTTGTTTTGTTTTATTTTAACATGGTCTAATTTATGCTCTGCATGGAGAAATTTATGTGAAATCGCCTTTCAGTTTACATTAGCTACATGGTTTCACAAATCTGAAAAGGGTTTAAACAGCCTTAAGGTTTTTTCTGTGTTGTCTTACACTTTATCATAAGCCTTACGTGGTGAAAAAACGGAGAATAAGCCGGTAAATATTATTTGTTTCCCTTAACTATTAATCGGAAACTAACTTCAGCGTCGTGCAATAAACCTCCTTTAATCATCACCGCACTTATCGCGAGAGTCTGAAACCGGAAAGTGCTCCGACGTATCATGTGATCTGCTCCTTCTGGCACCCTGTTTGCCAGAGCTTCTGTGTCAAAATAATAATAAGTTAGACAGGACGGTTGCAGGAGGGAGCGTTTGACCCGGCAACAACTCTACAAGATGCAGAACGTCATAAACACAGTGAAAGGCACGGCTCTCGGAGTGGCTGAGTTTCTCACTCCGGTGCTGAAGGTAAACTTGCTTCGCTTGAGCTAGCTTGTTGATGAGAGGTGGCTAGTATGAGAAACCATAAAACACATGAACAGATGATCAATGCTATGCAATAGCTAACGGGAATATGTTATCTAAAGTTTAAATGAGATAGAAGATAATACTAATGATACTCCTCATGAATAAACATTTGTACATTTCTTGGAAATGCGCAGTAGCTACCACTTCCCTGCACAAGTGGAGGTTAATACTAGACTATAAAGTCCAGATATTTATCTAAGTTTTATTTTTGATGCCTTAATCACAGGAATCTAAATTCAAAGAGACTGGAGTCATCACACCAGAGGAGGTAAGGACATTAGGTGTTAAAAATCATTTCATAAACGCTGGACGACGCATAATTACTCTTAATCATTTAACCCATCTTCCTCTCTGTTTGCATTTTAGTTTGTAGCAGCTGGAGATCACCTGGTTCACCACTGCCCCACGTGGAAGTGGTAAGTGTCTAATTTGAGCTTAATCACAAATATTTGTATTTATTTATGTGAAAATCCTTTTGTATGTGTGTAATGTGATTATTATCGTCACATGAAAAGGGATCAGATCAACTTTCAAATGGACCACTATCAGGAATACATTTTGTATTGTTTTTTTTTTTTTTAAATTTTTACTAAATATATATGGTATGATGTCTACTTTTTGTAATGAAGGCTGGGAAAAGAAATTCTATCACAATTAAATTGTTGATTTTGGATCTTAAGTCAACATATGTCAGCATGGTTACTGCTGATAGTAGTAATGTTAGTGCTGAGGTCACTGCTGTGCTGGAAGTCATTTTAGTGTTGTGGTTACTGTTGAAACAATGTCAACCTGTTCGATAACATTACTTAAGCCATTAATAATGATTCAGAGGAAGATGATGAAAAGGCTCTACAGTAATACTTAGCCATGTGTGGGGTATGAGCACACTTTAAAAGTCTCACTTCCTTGTACTTTTTGTGGAATTTCACATAATAGCGGAATAATCCACTTGAAGAAACCCAACTTGCCTAACAGGAAACATCACACACACCACACCATTTAGTGTCATGTAACTTTTGTCACATAACAAATATTTTCAAAAGATAATTGTGTTTTTTGTAGTATTGTTTTGCCATTGTAATTGGAACATTTTAATGGTACACAGCCCTGTTTGTGTGAGATTGATTCAATCCTCTGCAACTCAAAGAAATGTTGTGCTGTCTGTTAAATTAATGCAAAGCTTTTGGTCCTCTGGCACCTAAGTAGGATAAAGCACATTACATTTTTGAAAATAAAAATTCAAGCAAACCTAAAACACTGTTTTTTAAAAACCAAATATTGAATATTTTTGGCAATACACATTGAAGAGAAGTTTGAAGTCATTTTTCATAGTAACTGTATAATGAGCACAAAACATGACCTGATATGAGATTAGTGCACAAGTTATATTTGTTATTCCATCTCTCTTTAGGGCCTCTGGGGAAGAAGTTAAGGTGAAGCCATATTTGCCTCAGGATAAACAGTTTCTCCTGACACGCAATGGTAAGAGGTGGCTTCAAAGTGTGGATAGTTTTTCATTTTATTCCTCTTTTTATTGAATTTTGATAATATATCTCTTAGTTCGTCACCTGTTTCTTATTCCTGTTGTTTTTTTTACTTTCCATTTACTATTTGTAAGAATAAACAACTCTTTCTCTCTGGTTAGACATCCCAAAAGTTCAGAGCTTGTAACATTGCCATAGGCTAATCCAGCAAATCAAATATTGACAAGGTATTTTAATTAATTGATGCAGAAGTCGAAAAACTAAACAAATCAGTAAAATAATTTGATTTTTAATGAAATATTGTCTACAGTGACTGAATACTGTACTCTCAGGGAGGGTATTAAAGGTAGAGCTCTTGGTATAAAAGGTATAGAACAATCTCTGATGATAGACAGAAGTCTATAAGAACAAGGCATACATTGTTTATCACCCAAACCTACTGTCTTCATAACATACAGACTACTGACAATGGAGGGCTAAACAATATTTAGTAAGCAGGATGTAACCTCTTCTTGCTCTGCATCTGCTTCTCACCTGGCACCACATTTAAATTTAAAGAGTACGGTCTAGACCTGCTCTTTATGTAAAATGCCTTGAGATGACTTCTGTTGAGATTTGGTGCTATATAAATAAAAATCAATTGATTCATTGATTGCTTGATTGATTGATATTTATCAAGCTTATTTGAATAGGGAGTCACTCCAACTGGATGCATTTGTGGTGTTACTTTTAGAACTTATTTAGGCCAAGTTCACATTTTCCAAGACTGTGACCTTAGATAAAAACACAAGTTAACAGGTGGTTAGGGGAAATGGAAATCAGACAATGGAAGAGTAGACCACAGCGCACTTTTTGCAACATGTGACTGTTAAATGCAAGATGGTGCAATATTATGGGAATTGTAAGAATTTAGTTGAATGGGACTGACTTCACACACCTCAGTCAAATTAGGCCACCTACTGTTTAACCTAAATGTGTGAAACAGCGATGTCACACTTTCCTCCTGGAGTACTCCACCTTACTGGAAGTAAGAGTTGGTCACTTCATAAATGGGTCATAAGTCCTACTGTGAGATAAGAGTATTTTTGGTCCCAAATGAACTTCAGTGCAATTCATCGGGCTGATTCTATGTGTGTTGATAAATACAGGCCTTGGTCTACTTTGTGTTCAGTTCCAGTGTGTTTTCTCAGTCCTAGTGAAGTTTCCTCAACACTTAAAATTGGAGCAGGGACTTTTGCCTCCCCCTTCTGGCAGTGAGGATAAGAACCCTGTAGACTATTTTACTCTCTTACATTATAGGGTCCATGATAGCCTACACTGTCGCTACTGTTGCAGCTGTAAAACGGTGGATAAAGTTTTGAGTGTCACACAACCCCTGCAAAAAGACGCGTTTCACGATCAGAATTTGATCGTTTTGGTCCGATAACATTTGGAAAGTCCTAAAAGAGCAGCAAAATTAAATTATTTTATCCCGATTCAAGTTAGCAGAGGGTTAACTGGAAGTTAGCCAATTGGCCAGTGGGAGTCTTTTGTGTTTCACACTTCCCATAGGTCATGTGCAGTATGGATTCATCTAGCTAGTGTGGTAATGTCAAACAATGTCAAACCTTATACCAGATTTAAAAACTTAAAAATGCAGAGAGGTTCATCTGCTGGTTTAATCAGTTTTGTGAACTTGTTTGACAAGGGCTTGAATGGAATGGGTGTTCATCTTTATGTGAAAGATGCTGCAACAAAATCTGATGGCTGATATGCAGACCCGATGGAAAAACATCCATGGCTTAAGACTGATTAAGATAGAAAATAAATTACTGTTTCCCATGCTCTCTGTCTTTTGCATACCAATAAACAATTTGGCATTGACCAAAAACATTTTGATTTTGATCAGCAGTGAATGAGATCTGTACCCTGTATGTACTCTGTTTTGTTAATCCCAACTTTGTGTGTGTGTTGACTTGGTGTTTGTGGTCTTGCAGTTCCCTGCTACAAGCGCTGTAAACAGATGGAGTATTCAGATGAGCTGGAAGCCATCATAGAGGAGGATGATGGAGACGGGGGCTGGGTGGACACTTACCACAACTCAGGTTCTACAATATCTCCTAAAATACAGTACATAACGTACATTTTGAGCATGCCTACAACTAGTTTTCCACTATTAAGGATAGGACCCCATGTGGCTTGAATTTAATTAGGTGGGGTAGTAGATATTACACCTATACAAATGAATTGAATACAATTCAAAGCAATCCTTTAAAATATTGATGTAAAACGTGTATTGCTTTTAAAAGGAAATCATTTATATATCATTTACAATCATATATATACATATATATATATATATATATATATATATACAAACACACACACACATAGTAAGTATAAGTAAAATGTATGGAGAATGACAATTGTAGTAACTATATTTGTATCAGTCAAGGTGCAGTATTTTGAGTCTGATAAATTGATTGATTTTGACTAATGTTTTCCAGCAGGTGTGTCAGGAATCACAGATGCTGTACGAGAAATTTCACTGGATAACAATAAGGTAATCTTGCTGCATTTGTATTTTATATTCATTAAATAGAATATGTAATCCAAAACCTGTAAAAAATGTAAATGGTAGCTAATATAGGTCAGTTCGAAATATATTTGTCTATATGTGCTTGGATATCCTAATTATCAGCTAACAAACTTACTGCTGTTGCTAAAGGGTCAGTTCACCTAAAAATTACACATTTTTCCTCTAGTATGTAGCCATGCAGACAATTTTAGGTTTATGTTGCCCAGGTTTGAGGCACATCTCGGAATATGAAACTCAGCCTGGTTGGATGCAGGTCTTAATCCTACAGTAACTGAACCTGTGTTCATTGTTTAATGGGTTTTCATCTCAGGCCTCAGGTTCATTAAATGGACTTAAAGGTGCTTTATATACCATCATAAGAAGTTGTCGTGTGACCACCATGTTTCAGAAACGGTCATTTGATTCCTCTAGGACAAGAATATGAATGCTACATCTGCAGCACGTTGTGATGATGATGATGATGACGATGAAGATGGAGAAGCAGCAGATATGGAAGGTACTCATATCCTGACAAGAACATCTTGTTACACCTTTACCAGGAGTGAAAACAGTCATTTTGTGCCATGTAAGTCAGAACCACAGCAGCTTTCAAGATACCCATACTGAAATTTAACTCATATTGTCCTTTCAGAATATGAAGAAAGTGGTCTATTGGAAACAGATGAGGTAAATGGCTTAGAGCAATACAACATATCACTTGTTGTGTGATGTGATGCTAGAGGAACCAACATCTTACACTTGGTGTTTTTGTCCTCTTAAGGCAACCCTGGACACCAGCAAAATGGTAGAAATGAAAGCCAAAGCAGAGCCTGGGAGTGAAGATGCCATCCTACAGACTAGAACATATGACCTGTACATTACATATGATAAATACTACCAGACACCTCGACTTTGGCTGTTTGGATACGATGAGGTATGTACTTGAGTGCAACAGAACTTAGGAAGTTAATGCTGTTTTTAAAAATATAAAGAAACAAGCCTTAAAATTAATTGATATGGAGGCAGTTGTTTCCAGTCTCTGTAAGAGATGGGAGAGAATTAATAATGAAGGAAGCTAATGGTATGGAATTATTTATTATAGCTTAAGAGTCCAATCCAAACTCATAGACGTATAGTGATTGTACTATCAGTTTATTAAGTTGTTATGGTGACTCCCAGGACAGACAACCATTGACTGTAGAACAGATGTATGAGGACATCAGCCAGGATCACGTGAAGAAGACGGTCACCATTGAGAATCATCCGCACCTTCCTCCACCTGCCATGTGCTCTGTCCACCCCTGCAGGTGAGAAAGGCAATAAGGGGAATAAGACATATGCAGGTGGGGTTAGATAGCACATCTTGCCACTATTTTTGGGACTGAGTCAACTCACGTCAATTTTATTTACATAGCCCACACTCATAAAAAAACACATGTAAGATCTTAGGAATTCCAGCACATACTAGGGATGTCTAGATCATTTTCATATATCAGTTTAATTGTATATGATTACAAATCTGTGAGCAAGTTTTTCACATTGTGGCTTCCTCAGGTTAACTGATCATATGATCACCAACTGGTGTGTTCTTCATGGCTCTTGATTGCCAATGGTCAGTGGCAGATGACATGAAAGAAACAGTTACATTTCTCAATACATAATACATATCATATCACCTATCATATACAATATAGAATTGGTGTTTTACAAAGTAGTTAAGCTTACACCAATATAACCAAAAACAGGAAAAATTATGTTTATGTTTGAAAACACATAAGATGACAACATAAAATCTAAAAAAAAAACTAGGACACTGTTGACGTCCTTCCTTATCAGAGGGATGTGTGGATTTTTTAGAAATAATAACTATTATGCTTCAGTACCAAGTATAATACTGTATTGAGAAATTGGCTGTATTCCACAATAACCATGTCTTGTCTGCAGGACTGGACACATGTTTGAAATCAGTATCATAATATGAATGACATTTTCCGACCTTTCCAATTGAATTTTTTGTTCATCCCTACTTACCTGTGTCTCTATATCTTTACTGCTGTATCTTTAATTTCATGACTCTACATTAATCAATGTGTTACATGCAGAAATACATGAGTGAATGACACTTTGATGTGAACCTCCATCTGGTTAAATGTTTCTCTTTCAGACATGCTGAAGTGATGAAAAAGATCATTGAGACAGTGGCAGAAGGAGGAGGAGAGCTTGGAGTGCATATGTATCCTTTCATGTTAATAACATATTACATGTCTTGATTCTTTAAAGGAGAAATGTCATGCTTTTTGTGATTTTTGTTGTTGTTGTGTGGTTGTTATTTTTATACTGTTAGATGTTGGATGTTAAACACGGTCAAAGTTCTAACACTTGAGGTAATGTAGCGCTTAAGGAGACAGGAGCTAAAATGGCCGGTTTCAGACAGAGGCTGATGTCTGACAAGCATGTCTAAAGGAGTAAAAGTGCAATACTTTTCTTCCAAAGCTCCCAGGATATGCGCTGCTAGACGCGCCCAATTAACCACACGTTCTTTGTTGTTTTTGAGGTTGTTTATTCCTGATCGTGACGGACAATTGTGTCATTGCTTTCTTACCGGAGTGGATGAGAAACAGGCCAGTGCGTTACCTGCCGATTGATTCTGTTGTAGATTTAGTGGCTGCTTTGCTGCGGTCTTTGCTGCGGTCTAAAAACAGTGTGACTGCATACCTGGGAACCCAGTTCACTGACTGGTCACAGCTGATATTCACTGACTGGGCACAGCTGATATTCATTAGCAGGCTCTCAGGCTCGTTCAATTGTGGGGTGGAGTTTGTTTTACGCACAGTCCTGTCCTCAACCACTCGGCATAGACTAATTAATTGATTTAAATAATGTGTAAATCAACAAACAACTCAAAATTGATAAACCAATGCAAAATATCCAATAAATCACAAAATCAACTATTTGGCTTCAACAAGGAGTATACGGCCACGTTATGGCAGCCTCAGAACGTTGTTACATTTACAGAGCCTTACTAGCTTGTTGTACTACATATCGCAACATCTTATTCACAATGTGCAATGTAGTAAGCAGTCATTCAAAAACAAATTAACAAGCCCAAACTCTTCTGGATCAAGAACATGTCACCCAGGGCAGCAGTGTAGTCATTAACAGAGGTCTATGCCACAGAGGAACAAGATATATCTGGCTTTGATTACACACACTATAAATGTTATCAGATCAGTTCATCGTTGATTTGGATCTGCACATGACATTTGTTGACAATTACAAAAATATAGAAAATCTTCAGCCTTGTCCTCTAACTGTCATGTTAACAATAAACCTGGTATGGGATTAGACAAACCTGATTTCCTCAGCTAGATTTCTCCTGGAGAAGGCTTATTTCTATTCCATTTATACAGGTATCAAGATTCCATTCAGCTCTTTACAAGTACTTGTGCATGACAATGCATAGCAGCAGCACAAAAGGAGAGGTAACACAGAGATGAGAGCAGATATTAGAGATCCTTGTTTTTAAAACCATTTCATACAAAGTCTGACTGACACTACTTAAGTCTAAATAAGTCTGTTTCCATGTTTGATATGAATATTCCTAATCCCCAGGAGATAATTATAATTATTATGATGATGATGATGATTGATGATGATGATGACGACGACGATAATAACAATAAACTTTACTTATTGAGCATAGGTCATCATTTCCATTCCATTTAATGTACTAAACATTGTCATACTACCCGAGATGAACCTTTCCTGTTTAAGACACTCACAAGGTAAATTTGGCATATTTGAATATTTTAGAGTACCATAACATTTGCAGGAACATTCAACCTCATAAAGGAGTACATGCCTGAGAATTTAATGAGCCCTTGTTGTGTCCTACCCAATATGGTATGGCTCTAAGAACAGCATTTTATTGTTTGTTGATGCAGTGTTTCCCACATAATTCTGAGAGACTATGGTGGTTGGACCTCAGTCTGATGGAGGTTATAGGTTTAAAGAAAATTGTGCTTTAGTAATTTAACTACTGGTTGTATAGGTATGAATGGTGATGACACAGCAAAAAGGTCACATCCATAAAGCATGGGAAGGAAATTTTACCAGTTCATAAATGTTCCAGACTAAAACTGAAACAAAGAAAGTAAAAGTGATTATCCAAGTTCAACTAGTTAATTACTAAGGTACATGTAAAATACTGTTAGCAATCAAACAAGCAAGTAATCTACCTAATAGCTAGTCAACTATACATCATTTCATTCATTTTTTATTTATTTACTCATTACAATTTGGAATAAAAATTAACACTGTAATTTCATCCGTAATAAAGAGGAGACAACAATCATAATGTTAGCCTGTCTTTCGCGCAGGCATAGCCTACATGTCAATTTATCTGTATTTTCCTCTAGGGCAAAGATTTTTAACACACTCTAGAATATTTGCTTTCAGGAGTATTACTACAATTTGGTTCAAAATTAACACAAGAAGAAGAGGCGAAGGGCGTGGGGCAGAGTAGCAGCAGAGAATTTCTAGGGCTATGGTGAAAGGTGACATGATTTGCTGAAGCAACTGGTCAAAACAACGTGGCATCAGAAATTAGACTATGGCGGGCTGCCACATTCTATATAATTAATTGGAAACGCTGGTTGAAAGCGACACTTAAAGCAGCTTTCTCTAATGTGGTGATGTGAAACTGAATATATGGTGAAGGTGTTGTTACATCAGGAGGTGAAGGAAGAAAGAGAGATGAAAAAATTAAATCTTTTAGAAATAAATGTCAACCAAACACACACCTTTGACCCATTATACCACTCTCCTGCAGTTTCATATGATGGGTAGGGTTAGCTATTTGGCCCAAATCACATTTGATTGGATAAATTAACATATAGGCCCATGAGTTGTGATCAGATGGGAAAAATGTCCTTTTTTGCAATTAGAACTTGTAAAATATTTTTCATGTTTCTCTTTTTTATCATACTTAGTAGTTTGCTCCCAAAAAATCTCATTACTTGTATTCTAGTCATCATTTTAGCATAAGTAAGTATGATTATTATATCTGCCTTCATGCATTGAGCAACACCATAACGCTCTTCATGTCTGCTGTGTTACTGTATTTATATGTTCTGCTTCAGATTTGTAATTTCCTGCCAATATTTAGTGTTTTCCTTAACTGAGGCATTCAGGTATCTTCTGATTTTCCTCAAGTTTGTCCAGGCTGTCATTCCCACAATAGAATACGACTACACAAGACACTTCACCATGTAGTTTCATTTGTGTAAATCTGCCTCTGCTAATACAACATGTGTACATGGGTAAGATCTGTTCTCCCTCTACGCTGGTCTGAATACAACCAGTTTGTGGAATGTTTGTGTTACTCTGAGACTCTTTGCATGACTGCAGGACACTGAGAATGTTTGAGGTATGTGACAAAACTGTCTGTAAAGGAACAGTCTGACTTATTTGGAAACAGGTTTGTTTTTCATGAACTCAGAGTTGAGATCTTACTTTGTGTGCATCCCGTACAAAGTTGAATGTGTTTAACTGACTGCTAAGATCTAAAAGAAATACATAACCTGTGGAAAATAGAAAAGTAAGAACACATTTTTAACTAGTTAGCTAGGTAACAAAAACAACATCAACAATTTGATGGACAAAGCAACATTTAGCAGTCTCATAATACTTCAAGTCTTTTTGCCAAGCTAAGTTAACCAGATTAATGAATGGGGGGTACCCATCTTTTCATCTGACATCCGCTTCAAACAAGACCTACATTCCAAATGTTGGACTGTACCTCTACATTTTCTCTACAAGTTTAATATGTCGACAAACTCATAAAGTTCTTGATGCAGTTATAAAAATACCCCATTCCACACTGCTTCACTGCTTCAAATGTAAGAAAATTAATTAAATCTGGTTGTGCAAAGTTTTATCCCTTTGACTTTTTAAGAGCTATGTTGGTTTTTAAAAGAAGTTCCTGTTCAATAAATGCACAGACTGAAAACATTTTTAGTATCAGTGACACAGAACTTGAAGCTGCATTAATAGATTTTTTCTGAGCACTGGGGATCAGTGGAACAAGCTGTACATACTACACTGCTGTATTCTGATCTTGTAAACTTGTCAAGGCTAACATGTTAAAAAAAAGTTGATTTTTCACATCAAGCGGCACAGAGCAACATTATTGGTCATGTTAAGTTGTTTCTGTCCATACTCCCTCTCTTCTCCACTTATTCATGGCTCTTTACCACCATTATGTTTACGCTAACTTGTTTCTTTTTTGACAGTTTTTACAGTAAGTTTAGAGATTTTTCACTAAAATACAGTTGAGAGTGCTGAGGCTGAACAAAAACAGTTCAACTGTGGGCTGTAAAACCAAAACAATAGGCTAAAATAAGCTAAAAAGTTTATTAGGAATTGCAAAATAACAAAAAGTCTTGATTAGTAAGCCAATCAGTGACTTAATTGCCTGGCATACAGTCTTTAACAGTGACATCATGCTGCACAAGAAGGTGTACAAACTGTACACATGTACTGTATGTAAAATGGTCTGTACATTCACTGGAGAATATGCCCAGTGTCAGCTATTCATGCACATCAGTTTCTTGTGCAATTATAAGTAACATTCAGAGGAAAATATTTCAGTACTGTGGATGTAGACATCTGCTAGTTGACCATTGAGGTTTTCTTACTAACATCACCTTCCTTTTTTCTTGTAATTAAGAAAAGATATGTTATATTTGTAATTTGGAGTCTCATCAGCAGCCTGAATACTGTACCTGACAACAGCATTGATATGCTTCACTCGGTGATACTTTCTGGTTCCATGCAAATGCACATTGCAAGAGTCATGGCTAAGCCTCATCACTGTAATCAGCTCTTTATACCAGTTTGTCTTAATACTTCTTCTCTGAATGTGTTGATGGTCAGGTCTATTCATTCACCCATGGTCCCTGTGGTTGGATAATTAGTTTTTTGGGTTTTGATTCAGTTTTGGACTCTTGAAGTACATCATGCTCTTTCTTTACTTCTTTGTCAGTTTCGCTTCTTTCAGTGACATGTTTTCACTAACTATAATGTGTAAGGACTTTTCAAAACAAAATGCTTTGTCACAGTCCTCTCAGTGTACTTCAAGAAGTCCTTCAATGAATTTATGGGCTCTTTTTGTTTATGAGATTGTGGATTATAAACTATATTCGGCCCCATCATAGTGATAACTAAATATAGTAATGGCTTCAGTAATCTCCACTCTTCTTTCTGTGTTGTCTGTTTGTTGGACAAAATTCTCTCTGTGCTGCCTGTTGGTCAGTCTCCTGATGTAAGTTGCTTAGTGGTAACACAGTTACCAGTGATGTACATTGTACATCAATAAAGTTCCGAAATATTGCAAACAGATTTCTACTTGTCTCTTATTTTAGAGAGAGAGAGAGAGAGAGAGAGAGAGAGAGAGAGAGAGAGAGAGAGAGAGAGAGAGAGGAGAGAGAGAGAGAGAGAGAGAGAGAGAGAGAGAGAGAGATGAGAGAGAGAGAGAGAGAGAGAGAGAGAGAGAGAGAGAGAGAGAGAGAGAGAGAGAGAACCTGAGAACCTGTTTTGGTTTAACAGTGAATGGTGCTGAAATTAAGTCTAATAACTTACCAGAGATTTTAGTGTGTGAATTCTAACAGTGTTTTAATATCTCAAGTTTAGACAGTGAAATACTTCATCAACAAATTCAAATATGTGAAGGTTTAAAAGAAATGGTGTGATGATACAATTTTTTCTAACGCAAGATAGGTACATTCAATAAATGAAGCAGGCCACTGTTTGTTGTGTGGATAACCAATGAAGTCTCTAGTATGAAAAGTGCAACACAGAATACTGTAGTATATTCATAACATTTTAGCCACATTTGTATAAAATAAGCTGTCAATCCTCACTTAAAATTAAAATATCAACGCAGCGCATGAACACATTCCCCACTTCCGACTTACCCTACAAATTAAAACCACATCTACACTGTGTAAATGCTTTAGCAGAAGAAACAAATTCACTCATTCAGGCCCTCAGCTAAGAAACAACTCAATACAAAAGCTAGATAACAGCAACAAAGTCATTATACCGTAACGAAAACTAAAAAATCACCCTACTAAAAAATCACAATCCTAAACAATATTAAAAACCAGTTTTATTCTTCTCCCATGACAAATCTTAAAATAACTGAGTGAATTGCTGATCGTCCCCTCTGCCAACCCTGCAGGTCCACATCACATCAGCAGTGGGCGGTAGTGGTCATGTGACATCAGTTACCAGCACCAGAGAAGAGAGATGTCAATAGCGTTTGAGCTATGCTGTGGAGGGCACGCTGTATGTGTCCAACATGTCTATGTTCTACCCGACTCTGTTACTTTGTGTGTACGGCTTCTTTGCTAACCTGCGTCCGTCGGAGCTTTCCTCACTGCCTACCTCCTGGGACCAGACAAGAAACCTGACTGAGACTCAGGTGAGTTAGCTTGCCGGGCTAATGCTACTGAGTTGGTTGGTTGAGCACCCTGTTGGTTACAAAATCTTGCGTCACATTTGAACTCTTGGAGCCTGATTTACTAAGATCCCAAATAGTGGGTACTAAATTGCGTGCACAGTGCAATAGATTGCGCGCGTTTTGCGGGTGATCTACTAAGAATAACTCCGTAAATGAAAACAGGTGCAACAGGGTGCAGACAGCAGTATTTAAATGAGGGTTTTGCGTGTCTTTATGGAGAGTTTGGTCGAGCAGAAAGCTGCAAGAACAAAATGAAATGTGATCAGGTTCTAGTGGAAGAGGTTAACAAATATATTGAGTTATATCAAAAACAAATATTACCAGAAAAACCGACATATGGGAGAGTATTTGTCAATGCTGTTAGTAAAACCAAAAAATATTCCACTCCAAATTATTAACACAGGTGGCAAAACTCCGTCCTGTGGCGTATTCTGTCATTGTGCCTCCGTCTCCTCCTCTCCACAGTGACAAAAGTCATCTGTGCCCAGTGCGCAGCCGTTTACTACCTGTCCTTCAAAGGTATTATTTATAGACGCAGTTAGCGTCAGAAAAATTACCTTCAGGTTTGGCAAATCAAAATGCGCGTGCTAAATAACATATTTGCATTTTCTCCTCCCTGTATTTTGCACACTGAGGTTGAAACGCCCCATATTACATATTCATTATGACAAACATACTAAATGGACAGAGAGTACTATCTTGCACAGTTTCAAAGACACAAACCTCAGTGCGCTGCGTTAGTAGATCAGCTTGCACATTTTTTGCGGGTGATGTCAAGTTTGCACACGTTTTTACACACGCAAACCTTTAGTAAATCAGGCCCTTGATGTACTAAACATATAAGTTATTTTTAATTTAATCTTTACGAATTTCCCTAGAAGCAGACATATCCTCAGTTTGTGCTTCGAGTTTGCAATACTATTAACTATGCTTTCACTGATTCATATATTAGGACCACAGAGTTCTGTCTCTAAATAATTAAGTTAGCATTTGTCGGGCTTTTAAAATACGTCATATTGTCAGATATTAAGAAAATATAACATTGTCGCTAAGCCGTGATGTAGTAGCTGACTTGCTAGTTGTGAGTGACTGTCAGAAATAATGAATATGAATATAATGCTCAAGAAGTGCCACATGCAACAGAACAAATCAAGCAAAACTATTTGACAGTGACAGAAGAAGTTGGTAATTCAGAACCTATTACTTAAAAAATACCAATACCGCAATGTACAAGTATTCTTTTACAAGAAAAAGTCCTGCACGAAAACCCTACTTAGGTGAAAGTATTGTCATCTTGATGAAGTAAAATTAAAAGTTGTGATTTAATCCCTCTATTATCATATATGGCATCATACTGAAGCATCAGTGTTAGAGCAGCATGTTACTGTTATAGCCGCTGGAGGTGGAGGTAGTTTACACTACTTTATATACAGTTAAATAGTTTAGTCCAGTGATTCTGAACTTAGGGGTCGGACCTCTCCAAAGGGTCATCGGGTAAATATGAGGGGTTGTAAGATGATTAATGGGAGAGGAAAGCTCTTACACTTTTCCTCCAATCTTTGGGTTTTGCTGAAATATTGGACCATTTGAAGAGACCATATGAGATGTTTAAAGGGAAAAATCACTTTTTGGTGGAGCAGTAAACAGCCCGGCTACACACTGCTTTTTGTAAGCTGTCAAAAGACAAAAAGGTTGGAAGCCACTGGTTTAATTTTTAACAATGTGTTGTATTTTAAAAGCTTGTTATATTATCCATTGTGTCAAATCTTCACCTGTAAAGTGAATAAAGCTGTAAAAATAAATGTAGTGGAGTTAAGAGTACAACAGTGTTTCCCATTAATTATATAGACTGTACCGGCCTGCCACAGTCTAATTTGTGCCGCCACAGTCTCACAGTGAGCTGAACATGTCTGTACAATCTCCAAAACGTTAAGTTGTTTCAGGGCTGAGCGGTATATTGAGATTATAAGACATGTCAACGTATTTTCAAAAGAGATATAGGACGAGAAGTTATCTTCTTTTGTGTAGATTATATTATTAAATAACTGAATGAAGTTGTGACAACTTTCTATTGTTTCTGTCTCTGCTGCACGGAGGACTCAGCTCCGCCCCTCTGAGACAGAGAGGAGCAGCTAACGTTAGCCTCTGCTGCTGTTTGCTGTCACTTCTCGTCGCTCTCCTCTGCTCTCAGAGAGTCTGGTCAATGCAGGAATATTACTACTTTATTCCGCATTGATGTTCTGTATAAAAGGTCCGGACACTGAATAGGTGGACAGAGTTGCTCCATCAGTAAGCGGCAACAGGACACTGTGATTAGCAGCTGTGGTTGATTCACGGCGGTTACGTTCAACAGCACAAATAAACTTCCCCACACACCTCCACTCAAACCTGCAGCTCAGCCTTAAACCTCTGAATCTGAAATACCTGCATGCTGTTTAAAACACAGCAGCAGCTGCTTTACTTGGTTCAGTTTTAAAAAAGCAAAGTCTTAATGTGAGATCTTCTTTATTTCCATCTGTAAAATAAATCAACTCTGATCCTGATCCACTTCTAAGACCTCCTGGAGTCAAGTCTTATTGATAAGCAGACAGTTAGTCTAGTTATTTGAAGGAACACAATGTAGAAAAAGATATTTACTGACACAGTATTTTATATATTCATAAGTAATTAACTAGTTGAACTTCGATAATTTCTTTAGATAGATATAATCTCTTAATGTTGCTCTCAGAGTGCACCATAATCATGTATTTGACTTTAAAAATGTACACATTTTTCTGGGGGAGCATCCCCCTAGACATCCCTAGAGGGTCGTACTGACACCTCATCACCACCATATTCTCTCAAAATTCTGTGGTAAACACTGTTACAATATTTCTCTCTGAAATGTAGTGGAGTGTAAGTATAAAGTATCATCAAATAGAATTACTCAAGTACCTAAAGTATAGTACTCAAGACTGCTGTCTGCATTGCATTTGTGCCACTATAGGTGTTTGTGTCAGAGCTGGAGCACATTCACACACATACCTCATACTATATATGTTTCCTCATCATGTAGCTCTGTCTCTGTACTGCTCACTCATTTTGTTTAGCATGCAGGTGTGTGTTTGCTTTAGCATTAAAGGGAAGCCTACGCTCACTGGCTAATATACAGTGGGTTGTGCAGATGTGCTTATTGTGATGTGACAGTCAAAGTCCATTTTACACTTGAACAAACTACGCACTAATATTCACATTAGGCTTCATATTTCTGGATGTGCTGATTATACATTAGACCTTCAACTCTCATAGGGAACACTGTTAATGTGTTGAGGATCGCTGCATAATAACAGGTCTGGATGTGTTGTAATACATAGTCCAATTGTTTTTTCTGTTTTGTCAGCCTAGGTCCAAAAGCAGCTTTAGACAGAATAATCCGTCATGGAATTGGTCAGATCCTTTTGGAATTCTGGTTAACCCTGAAGTAATTATTTCCATGAAGGTATGAGCTCTTTCAAATAGAGAAGCAGTGAAAAAGCACACATAACAACAGCTGGACTATACTAAGTAAGCATCTATACTCTTGGGAAACTAGTTCACCAGCAGGTTTAATCCTCACTGCTAGTCAAAGCATTTTAAGGAAATACATACTACAGTTCCTGCAATGTATAAAATGACTGAAGTTATGAAATAAGCCTGAAGTAGACAGGAAGTCAATATTGCATTATTCCATGAAATATTTGAAGTGCTCAAGCACGTTTGCCCCCTAAAGTACGGATTATTTGGCCAGTGTGAGTGCAAATGTGCCGTGCTTGAGTACGGTACACTTCCCTGGCCCAGTACGGTTGAAAGAGGTGTGCTTGAGCACAGTACACTTCTGTCACGCATGCGCACACGGTTACGTACACAACGCGCGAAACGTGGTGAAGACGTATGAACCATGCGACCATCCCTCCACAACAACAATAGCAATGGCAGCGTCGAAGGGCTCACGTTGGTCAGATGAAGTGGTGGAGTGTTTAATTGAGATTCGGGAAGAGGATGGCATCCAGCAACAACAACAAGACACACAAAATTATATATAATTAGGGCTGCAACAACGAATTGATAAAATCGATAAAAATCGATTATTAGTGTTGGCAACGAATTTCATTATCGTGGCGGAGCAGTTCAGATGCAGCTGAGCAGAGCCTGTATCTGCAGAAGCGGAGAAAAAAGTGTGTGCTGCATCCTGCCGAGGTCGGTCCGCACGAGCACCTAAAACGATCGGTTTTCTATCGCTTTTGCGCGTCATATCAATGATATAATGTCACTGTGTGGATCATTAACCTTGTTGCAGTGTGCTCCCTGGTTATAGTTAGTGAACTATCAGCTTCTACCTGCTGAGATCACAGAGTCAGCAGTAGGAGATGAGGAGAGCAGCAGGGGAATCTAGCGCACATAGTTTGTATGGTAGCCTAATGATGGAAAAAGTAAAACTGGTAACTACAAAAATAAACCACAATTTATACTGTAAATATATAGTTTCACAGACAAATTGTTGTATTTTTTCTGATTCTCATTAAGAATAATATAAAACCAGTCTGTACACCATCAAGATGAACTGGTTTAGACTTTATTCTTGGTTGACACTGCTGAAGGGTAATTTTGATTTATAAGTGTGCTCTCTTGCGTGAAATAGGTTTTTTATTACCAATTTGTTATAGTTTGCGATAAATAATATAACTGAACCGCCACTGATTGTTGAAACAAATCCTGTTAAGTTTTATAATTTTCATTTTTCTTAAAATTGTTATTAATCGGTTTTCAAGATGGCGGCGTGAGAGAAGGTCACGTTCGGGAGAGCTGGTGCGCTAATTTGATATTTTTCTTATCCAACCCTGCAAAGATAACACAGCAACTTCTTAATGATTCGCTAGTTGACGATGAACATTGACAGTTATTTTCTGAGACAGCCCGACACCATGCCACGTAAGAAAAATCAAGCTGCTGATAACAGTGAGCCTGGCCAGACGGACGGTGCCCAGGCTGGAGTTAGCATTGTAGCCGACACCGGAACAGACGCTAGCTTGCTAGCGCTTCGTGAAGCCGTTGATGATATTACGGCAAACATCTCCAGAGTTATTGATGAAAAGCTGGGCCCACTATCAGAGCTCTTAAAAACACAACGAGAGGAGCTCGACAGCCACGGTAAGCGTCTAACGGAGGTCGAAGAGAGGATTTCGGCACTGGAGGACACTACAGGACCCGGTGGGCGGAAAAATGAAGGAGCTGGAGAAAATGGTGTCTGAACTGAGTGAGCGGGCTGACGACCTGGAGAATAGGGGCCGACGTAAAAACATTTGTATAATTGGACTTCCCGAGGAGGCTGAGGGCGAAGACCCTACACGGTTTTTCGAGACATGGCTCCCTAAAATCCTTCACATGGACACGAAGTCAGGTCGTGTGAAGTTGGAGCGGGCACACCGCGCCCCAGCCTCAAAGCCCCCCTCCACCCAGAGACCGCGGCCGGTGCTGGTTAGATTCCACAACTATCAAGATAAACAGCGTGTGATGAGTGCGTCGTGGGAGATGGGACGGAAAAAGCAGGTGCTGAAATACAAGGATGTGACAGTGATGCTTTTTCAGGACTTCTCTGCATCTGTTCTTCGCAGAAGAAAGGGATATGATTCGGTAAAGAAGCAGCTGAGGGCACTCGGGGCTGACTACAGGCAAATCTACCCTGCGTCTCTGAAAGTCACCTATCACGGATCCACCAAGGTGTTTCAGGTCCCAGCCGCGGCAGAAAAATAAGTTCAGTCACTGAGGGGATCCCCCCCTCCCTCCCGTGAAGATGAAGATGTGTGATCATTACGCTGTAAGTCTTTCATGTTGGGCATCAGACTTCTACTATGCGTGATCGCACTTCACCATGAGAAACTGAAACTGTTAGCTTTGCAGGCTCACTTTGAGCTAAGCCTCCCGATCTTCCGGTGAGATATCTTTCTTTGTTGCTAGAGAACCCTCTCACTCTACTCCTCTAAGTTTAAGAGAAGGACAGTGTTTACATTTTATGCCACTGTTAGGCAAGATGTGCTTTAGAGGCACTGTTTTTTGTTATAACTGTTATATTGTTATGTTCTGGTTCTATTTGGCTCACTCTGTTACAGACTACTTTATGGGCGGTATTCAGGCATTTTTATTTATTTACTTTTTTCATAGTTGGTTACTATGTCAGCCTTGAAGCTATGCACCTGGAATGTGAATGGTGTCCACACACCTGTCAAACGGAAGAAAGTACTAACTTATCTCAAAAGAGAGTGTGTCGACATAGCATTGTTGCAAGAGACTCACTTAAATGATAATGAACATTTGAAATTACAATGGGGAGGTTTTGGACAGGTTTACTTTTCATCTTTTACCTCAAGGAGTAGAGGTGTGGCCATCTTAATTAAAAAGAATTTACCATTCAAATTTCTAGACTGTACAAAGGACTCAGCAGGTTGCTATGTGATAGTGAGAGGCATACTTTATGGGGAAGAAGTTGCTATAATGATTATTTATAACCCACCTGGTTACCCAAGTACCCTGCTGACTACTTCTTTTTCTAAGGTGTTTGATCTTAATATTAGGAACACGTTTATTGGAGGAGATTTTAATTGTCATTTGAATCCCATTATGGACAAATCTTCACCCGGGAAATCATCGCACTCACCACAAGCTAAAACTATTTTAGCACTCTGTGAAGAGCTAGATTATATAGATGTGTGGAGAGCTCAACATATGGCTGAGAAAGAATATACTTTTTTCTCAAATGTCTACAAATCCTATACCAGGATTGATTATTTCTTTCTTCCCAAAACTGCGCTACAGTCAGTTCTCTCTAGCTCTATAGGAAATATAGTTATTTCTGATCATGCTGCTGTGTCTTTACAATATGACTTGAGGAACCCTGTCAACCCAACTAGACACTGGAGGTTCAGGCCTTCTATCCTAACAGACCATAAATTCATATCTTACTTTAGAGAGGAATTTCAGTCTTCTTTTAACTGTAAATTCAGCTTCCACCAATGATGCTTCGCTGCTATGGGAGACGTCGAAAGCTTTTTCAAGAGGTCTTATTATATCTTACATGTCCACTAAGAGGCGAAGGCAAAATGAACAAAGGAAAATATTGGAATCCAAACTAAAACACGCTGAGAAAGAATATGTTAAAAACTCGTCTGCACAGAAGCTTAAAGAGATCTCTGCACTCAGATGCACTCTGAACTTGCTGTTAACAAAAGATGCAGAAGGTAATATTAGGCTTGCTAGACAAAAAATGTACGAACATGGAGATAAAGCAGGGAGATATTTATCATATCTGACAAAAAAGAAAGCTGATTCTCAAATTATCTCCTCAGTCTTGGATAATCAGGGTAAGCAAGCCTTTGATACCAGAACCATTAACAATACATTTAGAACTTTCTATGAAAACTTATATAAATCTGGACTACAAACTGATACGACTGAAAAAATGGATGCCTTTTTTTCCTCTCTTAATTTTCCTAGTTTATCTACCAACCAGAAAATGTCTCTCCAAGCTCCTATATCTAAGAAGGAACTCCTCGATGCCATTAAAGGGTTACAATCTAGCAAAGCTCCGGGTCCAGATGGATTCAGTAGCGAATTCTACAAAGAGTTCCATGACTTATTGTCTGACCCTCTTCTAAATATGTTGAATGACTCTTTTAAGAAAGGCATTCTGCCGCAGTCTCTGAGAGAGTTTTTGAAAAAAGGCAAGACTCCAGAGGACTGTGCGTCATACAGGCCCATCTCCCTGTTGAATGCTGATCTGAAGCTCCTCTCTAAAATATTAGCAACCAGATTGGAAAGTTTACTTCCTATTCTTATAAACAATGACCAAACTGGATTTATCAAAGGTCGCAATTCATATAATAATGTACGCAGATTGCTTAACACAATTCAGGTTTTTCAACAGCGGTCTCTGAATGGCCTAGTGCTTTCTCTGGACGCAGAAAAGGCATTCGACCGGGTGGAAATGCCGTACTTGTTTTATGTATTACACAAATTTGGTTTGGGTGAAACATTCATAAATTAGGTAAAGTTGCTTTATACAAATCCCCTCTTGGCAGTGCTTACTAACGGTTTATGCTCTTCTAATTTTCAAATTCTAAGAGGTACGAGGCAAGGCTGTCCTCTCCCGCCCTTGCTCTTTGCCTTAGCAATTGAGCCTCTTGCTGAGGCAATCAGGGTAAATGAGAACATACATGGTCTCACGATTGACATGAGACAACACAAGATTACTCTGTATGCCGACGACGTATTGATTGTTTTAACTGAGCCTGAGGTATCCACCCCGGCCCTTATTGAGACCATTCATTTGTTTAGTGCCTTTTCTGGCTACAAAATAAATTTCAGTAAATCAGAAGTAATGCCATTAGGCAGTCTAAAACAAATACCTGAGACTCCATGTCCCTTTCCTTTTAAATGGTCACCAGAAGGCTTTGTCTATTTGGGAATACGTATAACACCAACCTTTGACCAGTTGTATAAAGCAAATTTCCCACCCATATTCGAACGTGTGAGGTTGGACCTTGAGAGGTGGAACACTCCCAATCTCCTGGTTGGGCCATGTTGCACTCTTAAAAATGAACATCCTCCCCAGATTGCTCTACCCGATACAAATGATCCCAGTTTTGTTCCCCCATAAGACTATCAAACAAATAAATAGCTGGTTTAGTTCCTTTATATGGTCTAAAAAGAAACCTCGCATAAAATTAGCCAAGTTATGCCTGTCCTCCTCAGAAGGAGGTGTTGATCTCCCAGACATTAGAAAATTCCAGCTTAGTACTCATCTGCGCACTATAGCTGACTGGATGGGTAGTAAGTCCTCTTCTCTCTGGTTGGATGTGGAGAGTTCTCTGTCCAAGTTCCTTTTGGGGAATCTTTTGTTCGTTCGGAAGAATACATTCTTGAAGTCTGCTTGCACAAACCCAATAACAATGTTCACAGTTAAGGCGTGGCACGCCGTTAGGAAATTAGAGAACAGATCTCAGTTCACCTCTACCTTAACTCCAATATGTGGTAATCCTGATTTTCCTCCGGGAATACTGGATAGTGGCTTTCAAATCTGGGCAAGCAAGGGAATATCCACTATACACAATTTACTGGAAGGTTCTATTATGATGTCTTTTAGTCAATTGCAAAGCAAATATGACATACAACGCCAGGATTTCTTTCGATATTTGCAAATAAGACACTTTATCACTAAGGATACCACAATTCTTCATTGTCAAGATGTTTCACTTTTAGAGAGACATCTCTTTTTACAGAAATCTGGCAGGTCCATTAGCTTATTCTATAGTCTCCTTAAAGAATATAACACCACGGACACCCATTCTCTGAGAGGTTTATGGGAAAAAGAACTCAATGTTGAGATAACTGCTGATGACTGGAATGACGCATGGAAAAGTGCAAAAGCGCTGAGTGTGTGTAACCGTGTGAGAGCCATGCAACTGAAGCTCCTGCACAGGGCCCATATTTCTCCCTCTCAACGTCATAAATTCAATCCTAACTCATCTCCATTGTGTCCCAAATGTAAAATAGAAATCGGTAGTCTTACACATTGCTTGTGGAATTGTAGAAAAATACAGCAGTTTTGGCAGGTTATTGGGCAAGAAATTGACAAGATTCTGTCTATTAATGGTAATAATGATCCCCGGTTTCTGCTACTTGGTATATCTGATTTATCTATCACTGACAAATTTAAAGACAAACTTAATCAAATACTCACTTTCTGTGCTAGAAAGTGTATCCTCTTAAATTGGATAATAGATAAAGTTCCAACAAAGGTTCAATGGCAAAAGGTGATACTAGAATATGCTGCTTTGGACTATCTGACATGTAAGTTGCATAGCAAAGATGATGTTTTTTGTAAAATGTGGGAACCCTTTCTGTCATATATTGGTTTAAATATTTCCACCATCCTTGTAAGAGGGTTTATATCATAGCTGAGAACGCTCTTCCTTGTAAGCAACACTCTACAATTTAATTTGATAGTGGGTTTTATTGTTTGTTTGTTTTTCTGTCCTTGTGTAAACATCTCTGATTATATGATTGTATCATGTATGGCAGTGTGCTCCTGGTTAATGATATTCTATTAGCTTATTCTCTCTGTAAAGGTTGACTCCTGAATAACTTGCCCGTATATTTTGGAATTTAAGATGTATATATGAGCCAAATATGTGTTTATTGTATGTTTTATTGTTTTTTGCCATATGAAAATGTGAAAACTTATTAAACATATGTTTGAAAAAAAAAATTGTTATTAATCGATTATCAAAATAATCATTAGTTGCAGCCCTAATATATATATATAAATGCCATAAGAAATACTCAACATATTGAGGGTCACATAAAACTTAATTGCCAGCATCAGCTCAAGATTTATACAAGTTTTAGGTCATAACAATGCAGTTTTTCATGCCCAGGTCACTAGCTAGCACTATAGACTTGCAAAATATGCAGTCAAAGCATCTCTAATGGTGTGCAAAGTTGTTGCTGCACAGAAATTAGTGCAGTCCTGTCCCTCATTATTGTCCTCTTGCACATCTGTGCCATCATCATCCTCACTGTTGTCCTCACAGAAATTCACTCACAGGCTGAGATCACACAGTGTTGACGTTGTTGAGGTTGCAGTCCTATCTCTTCATCAGACACCGCCATCTTTCTTTGAGACGTCCAAATGCCCTCCACAGTCATCCGAGCCCTGCTGAGACGGTTGTTGAAAGGAAGCTGTGCAGGGGTAGTGTGTTGGTTTTCAGGGTACGGTTTCATCAGCCATGGTAGAAGTGCATATGCCGCATCTCCCAGTACCGTCACTGGCATGTTTACATCTCCAAACCTCTCTGTGATATGAGGAAACAGTGTACCACTCTGACCCCTCTCATACAAAGATGAGTTGGCAAAAACTCTAGCATCATGTACTTTGCCAGGCCAACTCACATTAATGTCCCAGAACCGAAGACGATGGTCAACCACACCTTGCAGGATGACCGAGTAGAAACCTTTACGGTTACAGTGTTTCCCCTAGAATTTTTTTCAGGCCCGGTGGTACCCACCGAAAAAAACCCTAAACAGACGCAACGCGCGTGGCACACGCACAGCAAGGGACAGCAAGCAGTCTGCAATTCTGCAATTATTATATATGCATTCAAATTTTTGTTCACCCAGAGCGTATTCAAGATCACAAGGAGAGAGTGACTTATTAAGGTGCATTTATTGCATACAAATGGAACATGCTACATTGGCACTTCAACCACACAGTGTGCATCGTTCTCTGCTGCACTTGATTTTTCTGGGTTTTGTGAAGAACTTCACCAAGGCCTTGTCGTAGGGGAACTTGGCCACAGGGGGACCATTGATAGAAACTCTCATGCAGGCCCCCAAGTGCTCCCCCTGCAGCCTGTTCCTGAGGTCTGTTTTCACCTACCAAAAATGAGAAAGCTTATTTAGTAAATTGTTAAATTTAAGGATCATTTATTGTGTGTGCGTGTGTGCTCAACGTACTCTGTTCATGGTCGAGAAATCCCGCTCACAGTTATAAATATATTTTTTAATAAACACATACGTTTTTTATTCATTTTATTATAACAGAGTTACATACATTTGACAATGCCTGGGAAAACTAGCCTATTGTCTGTGTTATTTTCATCATTATTGCTTACCAAAAAAAAGAAAAGAAAAGAGAGAGAAGCTCCTCAATCACAAAAATATAAGCTAAACAACAAATTGTAAACTTACCATGGGGAGTGTGGTACAACCAAGGGCTATAGTTGTGGTTGTTAAGCCATCCGGGATCCCAGCCAGATGTTCTGTGTTTAGCTGTATTTTTTTTTGCTGGGTCAACGTTACCAGTCGGACCGGGCCCGCGGTCACCCGTCGGAAGGGGGTCGGTGGTCAGACCGGGCCCGCGGTCACCCGTCGGACGGGGGTCGGTGGTCAGACCGGGCCCGCGGTCACCCGTCGGACGGGGGTCAGTGGTCGGACCGGTGTCAGAGGCAGTAACCGAGCAGCCCCCCTCTCCACTGCAATCTGCCCCCCTTTCTTCCGTCTCACCTGCACCTGTCATTTTTTCTGGAGTTGCCTCTGTTACTCTCCCTTCATCTATTTTTCTTGGCTCCGGGGTCTGGCAGAAAAATTTCTTTACATTAAGTTGTTTGTCACCCGCGATATTTTTTCTTTTCTTCGGCGGCGCCATAGTTGGTTAGCAAATCTTAAACATCCCAGAATATATGCCCGCGCTCTCAGCAGCGGTACTCGCATCGTTACTAGGCAACGAAGCAGGTTGACTCGCTTTGCGCTGCACAGAGGCGCTCCTAATGATAACTGATTTATGAATGAATTGAATTGGCTTAATTTTGGCATATTGATTGTTTTTTTCTTGGCCTGGCGGCAGGTCACCTTGGCCAGGCGGCCCGCCAGGCCTGTACAATGGTAGGGGAAACACTGGGTTATAGTAGTCTGCAGGACAGGGGCTAGAATCCCAATATGAGTTCCATCAATAGCCCCTCCACATTGTGAGAAACCCTACCTCTGAACCCTTGAATAATTAGCTTAAACTCATCTTCGGAGGGTGTCCTGATGTACAGATGAAGCCACTTCAAAGTGCCCCTGTTTTCGTGATGGCTCCTTGGCTGCCCCTTGATAGATCTTTGACTGGCCGATAATGGAAGCAGGGGGGAAATGCAATGAAGTGGTCAATGAGGCTACGACTGGAAGCGCCACTAAGCTGCCTGAGTGAAAACCAGTTGCAATGCTTCATTTGTCCACAGGGAGGAGCAGGTATTAGTGCAGGAGACCCGAGTTAGTTTTATACACTAATATTAATTGTATTTACTTCTATTCTTCTTCATAAAGTAGCCTTATACTATATGTTGTTGTTATTGTCACTGTATCGTCACTATGTGTCTGTGTAATGCTGCTGCTACACTGTAATTTCCCAGCCTGGGATCAATAAAGTATATCTATCTATCTATCTATCTATCTATCTATCTATCTATCTATCTATCTATCTATCTATCTATCTATCTATCTATCTATCTATCTATCTATCTATCTATCTATCTATCTATCTAATGAAGGGTGCAATATAGTTAATTCATTAGAAGGATGCAATTGATTCAAAACAGGACGTAATATTTAATACGTAGTATTATAATATAGACAGTTTACTCTCATAAAAACTGCACAGGTGCGTGCTGTGCGCCGGTAAAACACAACACAGCCGATCAATTAACACAACGCATTATGATTAAAAAGTGCAAGCTTGTTCTTCTGAGTCATGCCTGTGTAGTATGCAGTACTAGATACTTGTGTAAAAAAGACTGTAAAAGCAGACGTACTGATTCAACTCTTTACGCCAGTAAAATTAAAACTTGGTTTAATGACTTTGAAGTCGCCAAATGACTTACTTTAACGAATTTCGTTAGTTTATATAATGCAGATTAATAAAATATAACTTTTATGAAGGTCGCAGTCACAGACAATAAACTTAGCATTTCATAATTGTGGTAGCTTTGAAAGCCAATGGGGACCCCCCCCGTCGCGGCATCCGAGCTCTTTCTCAGCCTTGCGCAGGCTGAAAACCGGCAGTCCTCTCAAATGTCAGCCGACGTCTTGCGCAGGGGCTTTCTGGTGTCGGTGGTGGGGGGACTCTCGTTGTATAATTAAATCTGCGTCGCCTTGCCTTGCGTATTATCAACAACAGTCCTGTGGCCCGTTTTTCGTATTATTGACCTGAGCCTAAAATTGAAATATGAAAAGGCTTTTTTCTTTTGTTTTTTTGTGTTAGATTCAATAACAAAATAATCAGTCAGTAGGCTATAACAATTTTTTCCCTTTATACATTTAGGGCAAAGTTATCTTTCCCTTCGCAGACGTCAAGATTCATTTTTGTACCATAATCAATTTGTTTCATTTACTGAGCAATTTCTTCTTTTTCTATATCTGATTTCTCTCACACGCTAGTCACACAAACACACACACACCGTAAGTTTGCATCATTCATAGTGTCTGACGCTTTGAAAGACAATGGAACAGCCACTCAACCATCCCCCCCACCTACATGTAGCTGGTCACCTCCACCTCCCCCACCGAAGATCAAGACACTGTTTGTGCCCCCACTATGGGACAGCCTTGTTTGATCTATACGTTTGTTTCTAATTTCTCACTGTCAAATGTTTATTTTCATATAAATAAAGCTGCGTTGCCTTGTCTTGCCTTGCCTAAAATCAAATACAGTCGTTTACACTTTTCCATTTTGTATAATTGATCTGAGCCTAAAATTGAAATATGAAAAGCAATTTTTTTTCTTTTTTGTGTTAGATTCAAAACAAATAACTAAATAATCAGTCAGTAGGCTATTTAATTTTTTGATTTGAAAATGTGTTCCGATTTTTTGCAGTATGAACTCTTGCTAAATCCTAAAGAAATGTCAGGTGTGGTGTGTGAGCGTGAGAGCAGCTTGAAATGCGTGTCTCACGGCCAATGCCTGAGACTTCAGAGGTCTGAAATGTATTTGGTATCCATGGCAACAACAGACTTATCTGTCAAGATTTGATTTCCATCATATAACAACCTGAAGGTTGTAAATTCAGTTATTTTCGGGTTGTATGCATTTACTTAACAAAGTTATGAAAATGTAGCAGAGTTTTTCCGCTGAAAACATTGTCAATAAGTAACTGCTGCTGCAAAGACTCGAACCCAAGTGTCCTGCACTAATGAAGGACACGCTGCCCGTTACGCCACCGCTCCAGTCCTACATTAGTGACGTGTCTAACTGACAAACTGACGCTTGTATGCATTCACTGAGGAAAGATTATGAAAATATAATACAACTTTCCCGCCAGAAATGTCTTTAGAACAAACATTAGAGATGAAACCTTTCTAAATTCGCCCTTTTCTGTTGGCGTGGAAAATGAATGTCCGCCATGTTTTCACGTTGTTATACGTCTAGGGTGCAAATAGCTGAGCTGTGTGGCCGAGGCTATTTGTACCAGGGGTGCAAATAGACACTCCGCATTTTTTTTATTCAAGATAGTGATGCATCTGTGTCTGCAAATTGTTTGCTCAGTCATGGTCTTCCTTGAAATTTCAAATATTTTTTTCTAAGTTGTGGTGCGTGCATATAAAAAGTCAGTAAGTTAGGTTAGGTAGTAAGTTAAGTTTACTGGTTCGGGTGACTAGTAAAAATTCATAGAACATCAGAATGTGGGCCATTTTGTGACAGAAGCGCCATCTCCTGGTCATACCCTGTATTACAATGAATAGGTGGGTTTACAGGAAAAGATAGACACGCCCAGGAGAAGGAGGGGGTTGCTCAAGCCGCTGGGAGTCTGCTGGGAGTCGGCTGCCATTCAGCTGGCTTTGAGCTTGAAAGGGAACTTTGAAGTGGCTACTACTGTAGAGGGTCAGCATCTTGTCAGCAATGACTGAAGCAACATGTTTGCAATTGTAACCGCAGTAGACTGGCCAATCCCAAATACATGAGAAATTGTCCGGAACTCCACATTTGTGACCAGTCTCCAGATACATACTCCCATGCGTTGCTCCACAGGCACTGGTTTTCTGAATGTGGTTGGCTGTCTTTGAAGGTGTGGTCTGAGGATGTCACACAACCGCTTGAACGTGGTCTTTCTTATTCTGAAATTTAACTGACACTCATAATCTGTCCAGTTGGTGACAATGTGCTCCCATCACACACTCTGCTGAATCCAGGTGGTCCTAAAGCAAAAGGAGAGACATGTAAATTAATCTTAAAGTGATGCAAACTAGTAATTGGAAGCATTTGAGGAATAATGAAACAAATACACTGCAGTGGACAAGTCAAATCCCACCCTGTTGGAAACACTGCACTATCTAGGGACCACCACCCCCTTTTTTTGTTTTTACAACACAATGTTAAGCCTCTATTAACTAGAGCTACTGGTTAATTTTTAGTATGCTAACTATTTATGGCTTCTTGGGGAGCTCCTCTATAAATAGATACATAAACAGATAAAGATAGGTATGAACAGAAACAGCGAATTAGGAGGGAAAAGCATGTGAACATAGTACGTAAGGAGAGGCAACATATACGTGAGGCAGCTTGTAAGCATCAACAACATTTACCCATTATGGACAGATAAGCTACTTACTTTATTAAAACACATGTATGAGTGTAACGTAACAATGAGTCCCTCCTCGATGGATTTGAAAGTTCGAATTTTTAGTTTAACTACTGGTCGGTTCTTTAGTGGAGCAGATAACAGAAACATTTTGCAAATTATGATACAAGCATGAAATTTGGTTTGGTTGTTCCCTAGGCCTTATTGATGAAATCTGTCCGATTGGACAATCCAAGATGGCGGCCATTTTTCAAGATGGCTGCCAAATTAGCCTCCTGAAGTTGTGTGTAGTTGACTAATTTGAATGACATTAGTGTAATTTTTTCTTTAAGATATATTGTATTGTATTTGAATATACACATAGGTGACATTATTAATGGAAAAGATTAATATACTGTATAACTGTAAAAACTTGAATGTTGTTGGTAGCTGGATTCTGCATATAGCCTCTACATTGGCATATCAGTCAAAATATGAGGACCAGAGAAGTGCTTTTCAACCATTTATTTTTTTCATTCAGTTGATTGCATTACACATGATTTGATTACAAAAAAATAAAGGAGACAGATTATAAATTAACGTACAGGAATAAATCGTCTCTCAGAAAATAAGTTACTTCAATACATATGGAAACAACATAAACTCACTCAAAATTATGTATCCAAGGTTGACAATCGACTGGAAAACTGGCAGCTCCACGTCCATGCAACATGCTCCAACAGACAAAGAGAAGCGGCTGATTGACAGTTTATCACCTCAGGTGAGGCCTCTTAGGTTGAGCCATGTAAGCCCCACCCACCCAAGCCTTGGCAGGTGCGAGTATTTTCTACAGCCGCCCCTCAAATATGGTAACATATTTGATAATAACATTAGTCTTTACCAGACTGAGTGGGTTCAGGATCTGCTATCAAGAGGAGGGGGACTAGTTTTGCAACAGGTCATATGTACAGTTTCCTTTTGATGTTCACCTCCACTGTACGGATGCGCCCATCTTCACTGGGGATAAGGCAGGTTACCTTCCCAATAGGCCAGAGTCCCCTGGGCAGCTGTGGGTACATTACACACTGCTAGGTTGATATTGTCCCTTTGCCACTTCTGGCGGGTTTGAAGGCTGTAAACCGTGTAAAAACAACAGTCACTTAATGATGACATATGCGCATGTCGTATATCAACGTGATGACGTATGTTTCGGAGGCAACCGTGCTTGAGTACACTTGGTTTTAGGGTAATGTGAGTGTGGGCCAGCAGGGGACAGGGGAGGGGGGACATTCGTGCTTCAGCACGGTATGGAACAACTGGCCCTAGTGTGAGTGTGCCCTTAGTGTTGTACACTAGAAATACTTGGTTTGAATCTTAACTACAGGGAAGAAGTCATTTCTCCTTATGGTGGGCCATTGTTCTGCATATATGCACTTCTAACACAGCTCAGCTGACTCTGTGTAGAACTGATCTGTATGCAGATGATACAGTTCTTTACTACTGAGTGAAAATGATAGAAGAATGTCAGCAGGCTTTAATGGATGTGTAGATGAGTTTGTTTGTGGTTCAAAGTTGAACTCTGTCTAACCTTCAAAAAACTAAAACCTTGCTCTTTGGGCTTTCTCAGTAACTCATATGCAGCATAAGCCCATTGATAATTAGTCATATGAATATGTAAAAGCAAGTTGTCTTGTTTATGTACTGACACTGATGTAGGTGTAGCCTCACTACGGGGCACCCCAAAATGCTGGGGTATCACCACTAGGAGAACCATAAAATGTAGGAGTGGAAGGGAGTACGTTTGGTTATTAATAACAGTTAATAATTATCCTAAATAACTATTCATTATTAATAAGAATTATCCATTCTAGTTATTAATTTGGGGCACCACCCGGAAAACGGGAACAATAACCAAACAGTTAAATTAGCTTCAATCAATCATAAAAGAGTCTGAGCTCTGACTATTTTGATCAGCCACTTATCACAATAACACATGCACAATGATCACAAAACACTTGTCTTTAAAGCTCTCTAAGATAGTAGTCGTAGCCAGTTAAATAGTTGGTTCACCTCAAACCTCTTTGAACCAGGTGTTCATTGAGAGGACGAGGAAGATAGCGAGGAGCATTGTCTCTGACATCGCTCATCCTCTCTCTGACCAGTTCGAACTTTTGAGCTCTGGGAGCCTCTTTCATCCCAAATGCAATTAATATTTTAAACACCTCCAAATGATCAATACGCATAAAGAGTTATGCACTTTTATTTCTATACCTCGTATAGTATACATATATTATGTATTTTATGTATTTTAAGAAACAATTCAAGAGAGGAGAGAGAAGCTGATTGAAAATTAACATTGAGAGAGAGAAGCACATTGAAAATCAACATTGAAGCTAGTAGGTCCGGGTGTCTGATTTTTGTAATAATAATTATTAAGGGGTTTGGGGCCAAGCACAATAACTTCAGTTTTTTCTGAGTTTAATAGCAGGAAGTTGCACGTCATCCAGGCCTTTATGTCCTTAAGGCATGTTTGTAGTCTGGTTAACTGGCTGCTTTCATCTTGCTTGCAAAACAACTAAATATTAATGTCTGATAGCTTTAACAAAAAAACATACACATGTATGCTATACAAAAAGAGATATTCTCTGTTGTTTAAAGGGACCTCAGCTGTTGGAACAATAAATCAAAGATAATTAATAAAGAACACATTTTTAAACTGGTAACAGGATTTGTTTCAACATTCAGTGGCGGTTCTTGTATATAAATTAAAAAGAGTTATTATGTATCGCGAACTATAACATATTGGTAATAAAAAACCTATGTCAAACAAATAGAGCACACTTATAAATCAATAGTACCCTTCAGCAGTGTCAACCAAGAATAAAGTAAAGTTAATAAATAAAATTAGTTGCCAACACTTTTAATAATCGATTTTTATCAATTTAATCAATTCATTTTTTGCAGCCCTACACTGAACCCTGAGGAACACCATGTCTAACTTTTGTTTGCAAGGAGGATTTATCATTGACATGTACACACTGAAATCTATCTGATAGATAGGATTTAAACCAGTTTAATGTAGTTCCTTTGATGCCAATTAAATGTTCAAGTCTCTGTAACAGGATTTTATTATCAATGGTGTCAAAGGCAGCACTAAGATCTAACAGGACGAGTACAGAGATAAGTCCAATGTCTGATGAAGTTAAGAGGTCATTTGTAACTTTTACCAGTGCTGTCTCTGTGCTATGATGAGCTCTAAATCCAGACTGAAAATCCTCAAATAAGCTGTTACTGTGTAGAAAGTTACACAGCTGATTGGCAACTGCTTTCTCAAGGATCTTAGAGAGTAAGGGGAGGTTACATATAGGCCTATAGTTGGCTAGAAACTCTGCATCAAGAGTAGGCTTCTTAAGAAACAGTTTAATTACAGCTACCTTAAAGGACTGTGGTACATATCCTGTTACTAAAGACAGATTGATCATATCTAATAAGAAAGTGCTAACTAATGGAAAGACTTCCTTAAGTAGCCTAGTTGGAATCGAGTCTAAGAGACAGGTCGGTGGTTTGGATGAAGTAATCATTAAAGTTAGTTCTGTAAGGTCGACTGGAGAAAAACAGTGTAAATATATATCAGGTTTAACAGCAGTTTCTAAGTTTCCTGTGTTTAGAGGATAAATCAGTGCTTATTGAGGGCAGGAGGTGATTGATTTTATCCCTAATAGTTAGAATTTTATCATTAAAGAAACTCCTGAAATCATCACTACTGAGAGCTAAAGGAATACATGGATCAGTAGTGTTATGACTATTTGACAGTTTAGCCAAAGTGCTGAAAAGAAACCTTGGGCTGTTTTTATTCTCCTCTATTAGTGATGAGTAATAGGCAGAGGGCGTTACAGAGGGCCTTCTTATATATTTTAAGACCGTCTTGCCAGGCTAAGCGAGATTTTTGTAGTTTGGTGGAACGCCATATTCTTTCTAGTTTGCTTTAATTGCAGAGTTTGAGAATTATACCACAGAGTTATTGTTTGTTGCTTAATTATCTTCTTTTTTAAAGAAGCGATGGAGTCCAGAGTTGTTCCCAGTGAGTCTGCAGCACTATCAACAATGTGGTCGATCTGGGAGAGACCAAAATCATAATAAGAAGTCTCTGTTGTATTGAGACATGGTATTGAATTCAGTACTGATGGGATTATTTCCTTAAATTTAGTGACAGCACTATCAGACAGACATCTAGTAAGAACATGTCTGTCTAATGGTGTATAGTCCAGTAACAGAAATTCAAAAGTTATTAAATAATGGTCTGATAAAAAAGGATTTTGAGGGAAAACTATTAAATGTTCAATTTCAATACCATATGTCAAAACAAGGTGGAGGGTGTGGTTATAACAGTGGGTGGGCTCATTCACATTTTGAGAGAATCCAATTGAGTCTAATAATGAGATAAATGCAGTGTTAAGGCTGTCATTATTAACATTCACATGAATATTGAAGTCGCTACTATTACTTTATCAGTACTAAGGACAAAATTTGATACAAACTCTGAGAAGTCGGATAAAAATTCGGCATATGGGCCAGAAGGACGGTACACTATAACGAATAAAACTCGCTGTAAAGTTGGATGTTGTGTTGGACGAGAAAGGCTGAGAACAAGTTTAGGTCTGGGGTTGATTATTAGGTCTGAGTAAAAAGAGCTGTGCTGCCACTGTCCATTGGCTGTGGACAGTAAGAGACTGGATAAACAGACCAAGAAGGCCAGCTCGGTCCTGGGATGCCCTTGGTGGAGGTGGTGATAGCTGTCATCTCTGATGGAGAATGACTCTCAACCCATGCAAAACACTCTGACAGCATTACACAGACTGCTTCAACCAAAATGTATGAAAGAGCAATATCGTAGGTCCTTCCTTTACTGCAGCTGTCAGACTGTACCATCAACACTGCTCCCAGAAGACCTAACTGACAATTGACCAATTAATTACACTACTATGCAATATCAGTATTTTGGGTATATTTTTCAGTTAAATTGTGCAATGTAAATATCTCATTCAAATATGTTATCATTTTGATTGTGCAATACTAATATTCCTCCTATACCTATTTTTATTGTTCCTCTGTTAAACTAACCCTACTTTTTATATCTCCTATTGTCTCCTATTGTCTTAGCCTATCTTATCTTATTAGTGTAAATACTCTATCTGTTATCCGCAGGTTGGTAATGAAATCTACCCAGTATGGACATATTCCTACCTGGTGTTGCTGTTCCCCATCTTCCTGGCCACAGACTACCTCTGTTATAAGCCTGTCATGGTCTTGCAGGCGACTAGCTTAGTGCTTACCTATGTGATGCTCCTGAAGGCCCAGGGCTTGCTGGCCATGCAACTCCTGGAGTTTTTCTTTGGGCTGGCCACAGCCTCAGAGGTGGCCTACTACTCCTACATCTACAGTGTAGTGGAGCCGACACACTACCAAAAAGTGACAAGCTATTGCCGTAGTGTCACACTGTTTGGATCGGCTGCTGGCTCTCTGATTGGTCAGCTCCTCCTCTCTGTGGCCAAAGTCCAGTTGCTCCACCTTGTCATCATAACTTTAGCATCAGCCTCTGTGGCGTTTGTCGCTCCCTGGTTTCTACCCATGCCCAAGAGGAGCTTGTTTTTCCACAAGAGTTTGGGAGCGGTGGAGGAGAAGCAGCAGAGAGAAAGCAGATCATTGATGGAGAAGGGAGAGGACTCAGAGAGTAAAGTGCCGCTAAACAACCAAGATGTCTCAAGTGAGGTGAGTTGCTTGCTGCTTTGTTCAGGCAAAAGGTGGTATTGGTAGATATCATCAGTTACAATGTCTCATATTCATTCATTGGTCATTATTCATGCAGGCATCCAGGTCCTCTGCGGCAGGGAATGGTAGCAGTGGTCTTGTGGAAGGGCTACAGATGTTGTTTACAGACTTCCTTCAGTGCTACAGATGTCGCCCCCTGCTAGCCTGGTCACTGTGGTGGGCGCTGGCCACCTGTGGATACTTCCAGGTCCTCAACTACGCTCAAGTACTCTGGGAGAACATTCGTCCATCCCAGGAATATGAAATCTACAACGGCTATGTAGACACGCTATCCACTCTGCTGGGTGAGAGATCTGTTCCTCATACTGCCACTGGGTCAGATTTAAAAATGATCGTGGGCATTTGTATAAAAATAGCTTTGTATTAAATTGATTGTGAAAATGTAATTCTTAATCTTAGATGTAGTTGTTTAACAAAACAATCTAAACCCAAGCTCCATTTACTACTTTTCTCCAGAGCTGTAAACAACATTTCCATCTTCATTCATTATTTTGTCAACTGCATCTGTATTTACAGACATGTATATGATGTGAGCTAATAGCGCTGCCATGTGTTGGTTGGTTTGCAGGGGCTATGACAGCTCTGCTGGTGGGCTACCTGCCAGTGAGCTGGGCATTGTGGGGGGAGCTGGTTCTGTGTGTCCTTTCCCTGCTGATGGCTGTGTGTGTATTTGTCATGGACACACTGAGGAACATTTGGCTGTGTTACAGCTCATATATCCTCTTCAGAGCCACATACATGTTACTAATCACTGTTGCCACGTAAGTACAAAAAGGAGCTGTAAAGTGTTGTTCTCTTGCTCATCAGTCAGGCAATGCAAATTAATTTAGATTCATATCAGACCTTTTGCACTCCTCAGTCCAAAATATTGATTCTTTTGGCAGTGTTGGCCCAGTACAATGGCTGGAAGGTTTGATTGTTTTATTTATTGAGCTTGGTATCATGCTTAATTGAACACCAAAACCTTAAATTCTTTAAAGAGTTAGTTTTTTACCATCCTGGGTCTTATTTCCATTGTGTTGGCCATCACGCCAAGAGAAAAACATTCATCTCAGTGATCTGAATAATCTGAAACATTTCTGTGGAAGTTAATTTGAATTTGAACCAAAAGACTGAATCTAGTAACAAAATTGCACAAAATATATTTCAGAGCAAAGTTGTCCTGAAAGTGCTTATGATCTGTTTTTTGTAAGGATTTTCAAAGGTATCACAATCTTTAAAATGTTGCATCAGAGGTGAAGAATTTCAGAAAAATCCAACAAGTAGTCGCCAGAGACTATTTGTAGATTTAAGAAAGACTATGTAACTGCTGCTGAGCAGCAACTGTGTGCTAAAATATAGTTGCTGACATTTAGTGTTGGACTGACCACATGACTAGCAACATATAAGGGTGACCACTGTAGCATTGGCAGTTACTAAGTTATCCAACATGTAATATGTCCCACTGATGTTACAATCCACATCTTAACAGATCACAGAAAATAATAATAATAATAAATCACATTTATATAGCGCTTTATGTGGTACTCAAAGTCGCTTTACAATTTCCCTATTTCCCTATTAAAACTATGTAAACAAATCTTTATTAATTGTAGAAGGTTAAAAAAAAAAAAAAAAACAGGTTAAAACATGAAGAGTACAGTGGGAGCTAGTAGTTGAAGGCTAGTGTAAAAAGGTGTGTTTTGAGTGCAGATTTGAAAGAGGAGAGGGTTGGGGAGATTTTTATGTGAGGGGGGAGTGAATTCCATAGGGTGGGGGCAGCAACTGAGAATGCCCGATCACCCCAAGTCCGGCGCTTAGTCCGGGGGACTTGTAGCAAGTTGGCAGAGACGGACCTGAGGGATCGGGAGTGATGAAGGAGGTCAGCAAGGTAGGGGGGGGCTAAGTTGTTGAAGGCGTTGTAGGTGGTGAGGAGGATTTTAAAGTTGATTCTGTGTTTAATTGGAAGCCAATGAAGTTCACGGAGGACAGGTGTGATGTGTTCTCTGGAGCGGGTACCGGTGAGGAGGCGTGCAGCAGAGTTCTGGACGTATTGGAGTTTATTGAGGACTTTGGTGGTGGTGCCGTAGAGAAGACTGTTGCAATAATCGAGCCTGGATGTAATGAAAGCATGAATGAGTGTCTCAGCAGCGGTAGTTGACAGGTTGGGGCGGAGGCGGGCGATGTTTCGGAGGTGGAAAAAGGCGGTTTTGGTGATATGGTTGACATGGGGGAGGAAGGAGAGAGTGGGGTCCAGGATAACTCCAAGGTTACAGATTTTGGTGGAGGGGGTGATGGTGGAGCCGTCAATGTTGAGGGAGAAGTTCTGAGTGGAGTGGCTGAGGGAGTCAGGACCAATGATGAGGACTTCGGATTTGTTGGAGTTGAGTTTGAGAAAGTTATTTTGCATCCAGGTCTTAATGGCAGTCAAACAGTTGGAGAGGGTTGAGAGGGTGGAGGCAGTGATGGTTTTGGAGGGGAGGTAAAGCTATGTGTCATCGGCGTAGCAGTGGAACTGGAGACCATGGTGACGGAGGATCTGACCAAGTGGAAGCATGTACAGAATGAAGAGGAGTGGACCAAGCACAGAGCCCTGGGGGACACCGTGGATGAGAGGAGCAGTGGCTGATTGACAGTTGTTGATGGCAATGAATTGGTGTCTGTCGGAGAGATAGGATCTGAGCCAGGAGAGGGCGGTGCCAGTGATGCAGAGGGTGGATTGAAGATGGGAGATGAGAATGGAGTGGTTGATCGTTCAAAGGCAGCACTGAGGTCAAGGAGGATGAGGATATTGAGGGAGCCGGTGTCAGAGGATAGCAGAAGGTCATTTCTCACTTTGAGGAGGGCAGTTTCTGTACTGTGTTTAGAGCGGAAACCGGATTGGAAGAGTTCGAAAAGGTCGTTGGAGCCTAGGTAGGTGATGAGTTGTTTGGCAACAACACGTTCAAGGATTTTAGATAGAAAAGGCAGATTGGAAATGGGGCGGTAGTTGTTAGGGGAATCGGGATCCAGGCCGGGTTTCTTTAGTACGGGGGTGACTGATGCAAGCTTTAGGGAGGAGGGGACATGGCCAGAGGAAAGAGAGGAGTTTACAGTGGTTGTGATGACGGTGGTGAGAGCGGGGAGACAGGCCTTTAGAAGTGTGGTGGGAAGCGGGTCCAGGTTGCAGGTTGATGATTTCATGGTTGAGACTGTGGAGGAGAGGTCAGAGGAGGTGATGGTAGCAAAGGTGGAGAAGGATTGACCGGTGGTTAGGGGGGGCCCAAGTTCGGGACATGGAGCGGGGTAGGTGGTCAACTGGCTGTGGATTGTGCTGATTTTGTCACTGAAGAAGGATAGGAAGTTATTGCATTTTTCAACTGAGAAGGAGTGTGAGATGGTGTCCATTGGCTTGAGGAGTGTGTTAATGGTGGTGAAGAGGGTCCTTGGATTGCTGCTGCCAGACTGGATGATTCCGGAGTAGTAGGAGGAGCAGGTAGAGTTCAGGGTGTCTTTGTAGAGCTGTAGATGTTGTTTATACATTTCCTGGTGAACAGTGAGACCCGTTTTTAAGGCAAGCTGTTCCAGTTGGTGTCGTTTAGATTTGAGATGGTGGAGTTTGTCAGTGTACCATGGGGCAGAGTGGGTGAATGAGACCAGTTTAGACTGAACGAGTACAGTCTCATTGCTGCTAGCATGTACCTTATCTCTGTTGATAACAAGCTAAGTTGTATCCTGGTGAGCAACTGTAACTCACCAGAGGGCTGATTACGATGTACATGGTAATGAAGTTACTATTGGGTGTAACATTAAAAGAAATAAACCTGGTTTTATTTAAGTTGGTGTTTGCTATGTTTTTGCTAAATAAAACAAAATTTAAGGTTAGTTTACTTGAAATTAAATGATTACTTACATATTGCTATGTTATGGTAATTATTTTATCATTATTATTATTATTGTTATTTAATTAATTATTATTTTATATTAAAGGCTAGTTTAGTTTCGCAGTTTCACGTGGCCGCCACAAACGTGGTGGCCACGTGAAACTGTCACATGGGTTATATTTTGAGGGAAATAAATAGGCTTGTAAATGAAATTCATTGAAGGAATGTAAGTCAATTTATTTTGTCAAATACAAACATTAACATGGTTGCTAATTAAAACTAAGATTTACTTTAGAAATAATAAATTTACTTTAGTAAAAATACTGATCATTGTTTTAATTTGATTTTATTCATCTTTGTATTGGGAAGCACCAAACTGTTGTGTTAATAGCACAGAATTTGTCTGGACTGATCGGTATGTTTGTGGAACAGTTAGTATAGAGAAGTCAAGTATATATGTATAGCTCACAATCATAAATTACAAAATTGCTACAAAAGACTTAATCTGTATAAAACATAACCCTCAAAAAGGAGAAAACTACTTTTTCTGGAAGAAAGGGAGGAACCTCAGGTTGAGCAACAGAGGAGGAATCCATCTTCTAGCAAACACTGACATGTAATAAACAGCAGGGCTTTTCACAGAGATATGGAGTAAACAGCCAATAAAAAGCCATCTAGGGGGGTCCAGCAGCATGCCCTCCTGGAGGAAGATTTAGGCCATAGGCCCAAATTTGAGGGGTACATTCTAATGTCCATTCCGTTCTGTCTTCTTCTGCTTATTCGGGGTCGGGTTGCGGGGGCAGCAGCCTAAGCAGGGAAGCCCAGACTTCCCTCTCCCCAGCCACTTCGTCCAGCTCTTCCCGGGTGATCCCAAGGCGTTCCCAGGCCAGCCGAGAGACATAGTCTCTCCAGCGTGTCCTGGGTCTTCCCCGGGGTCTCCTACCGGTGTGACGTGCCCTGAACACCTCACCAGGGAGGCGTCCGGTAGGCATCCTAACTAGATACCTGAGCCACCTCATCTGGCTCCTCTCAACGCGGAGGAGCAGCGGGTCTACTCCGAGCTCATCCCGGATGACCGAGCTTCTCACCCTATCTCTAAGGGAGAGCCCAGCCACCTTACGGAGGAAACTCATTTTGGCCGCTTGTACCCGCGATCTTGTTCTTTCAGTCACTACCCAAAGCTCATGACTATAGGTGAGGGTAGGAACGAAGATCGACTGGTAAATCGAGAGCCTTGCCTTTCGGCTCAGCTTCCTCTTCACCACGACAGATCTGTGCAGAATCCGCATTACTGCAGACGCCACACCGATCCGCCTGTCGATCTTCTGCTCCATCCTTCCCTCACTCATGAACAAGACCCTGAGGTACTTGAACTCCTCCACTTGGGGCAGGATCTCATCCCCGACCCGGAGAGTGCACTCCACCCTCTCCTGAGACGCCGGATGGTGGTCCAGAACCTCTTCGAAGCTGTCCAGAACCTCTTCAAAGCCATCCGGAAGTCGTTCTCCATGGCCTCACCAAAGTCCTCCCCTGTCCGGGTTTTTGTCCCACAGGCCAAAAAGGCCCTATAGGACTCCTTCTTCAGATTGAGGGCATCCCTCACCGCCAGTGTCCACCAGCGGGTTCGGGTATTGCCGCCACGACAGGCACCGACCACCTTGCGGCCACAGCACCGGTCGGCCGCCCTAACAATAGAGGCACAGAACATGGCCCACTCTAACTCAATGTCCTCCACCTCCATGGTCAAAGCTCTCCCGGAGTTGGAAATTGAAGCTCTCCCAGACTTTCACAGCAGACCATTACAATGCGTTTGGGTCTGCCAGGTCTGACCGGCAACCTCCCCCACCATCGGAGCCAGTGGGGGACAGTGTCAACTGACCACGTGGTGGTCAGTTGACAGCTCCGCCCTCTCTTCGCCCGAGTGTCCAAGACATGCGGTTGCATGTCCGACGACACGACTACAAAGTCAATCATCAAACTGCGGCCTAGGGTGTCCTGGTGCCAAGTGCACATATGGACACCCTTATGCTTGAACATGGTGTTCGTTATGGACAATCTGTGACTAGCACAGAAGTCCAATAACAGAACACCGCTCGGGTTCAGATCGGGGGGGGGGGGGGCGTTCCTCCCAATTACACCCCTCCAGGTCACACTGTTGTTGCCAACATGAGCGTTGAAGTCTCCCAGCAGAACGAGGGAATCCCCAGAGGGAGCACTCTCCAGCACCCCCTCTAAGGAGTCCAAAAAGGGTGGATACTCTGAGCTGCTGTTTGGACCATAGGCACACACAACAGTTAGGATCCGTCCCCCTACCCGAAGGCGGAGGGAGGCTTCCCTCTTGTCCAGCCGGGCCCCATGGGTGCAGGCCCAGCCACCAGGCGCTCTCCATCGAGCCCCACCCCCAGGCCTGGCTCCAGGGGGGGGGGGCCCTGGTGACCCGCGTCCGGGCAGGGGATACGTGGATCCATACATGTTTTCCATCATAAGGGTTATTTTGAGCTACGCTTTGTCTGGCCAGGACCTGTTTGCCATGGGTTACCCTACCAGGGGCATAAAGCCCCTGACAACTGAGCTCCTAGGGTCATTGGGACACGCAAACCCCTCCACCACGATAAGGTAGTAGCTCAGGGAGGGGCATTCTAATGTCATCTCTTAATAATGAGCATATTTTAATGAGTTTTCCTTGGTGATTGTAAACATGTAGTGAATTACTGGAGAAAACAATTTGGGAATTAAGAATCATTAAACCTTATTTATTATTTGTATTTATTCATTTGCCACCTTCACATAAAGGTTTATCACGGTATGCCACAACAATGGTTTACTCTATTGTTTTACTAGAAACATAAATGCACTCTAATTCAATGAAAATAAACAAGGTAATTTTGGAGGGAACATGTTTCCATCCCATATCTTATCTAGCCTATGCATTGGTTTTAAATTAAATTATTTATAAAATAAACCTATGCTAAAATAACAAAAGATGAATCACTTGACTCAAATCATGTGAATCTACTGTATCAACTCAACTTCTAGTCATCTTCATTTTTCATCTTCACTCTCAGCAGAGTGTGAGACTAAGGTATAGCCTACATTTTGACAACATTGCCTGTTTTAGTGTGTTTTTGCAATGCGTCTTAGAAATGATTCTGCTGAACAAAGCGCAATGTGACAACCACACAGCTGAGCACGCACACACTTTTCATATAGTGCATGTGGGGGTGGGACTGATACAAACAGTCCCACCCCCACAAAACAAAGCAAACATGTTATCATGTTTGCTTTGTTTTAAAGCATAGTCTGTTGGTCATAAATGTACACACAGCAAATCACAATTTGCTGAACAAAACAATTTTATTAGAATCCAAGATTATTATAATGAAGTAACCAGCAGGACGTAAATGGCTGATTGGCCAGCAGTTGGCACTTACGGAATGCTCTGAAACAGTGTGTTGTGTAACAAGTAGACAAGTAGCAGAAGTAGAATTACAGTACAGAAATACAGAATAATAATATTACATACATACAGACCAGAGAGAAGAGATGTTGAGAAGCTTCCAGAAGTGTGTGTGTGTGTGGTTTTTTTCTGGTTTTTGTTCATTGATATTTGTATTTTCAGCATTGGTTTAAATGTTGCTGTTGAAGAGTTTTAAAGAGAAAAGGGAAGAAAGAAAAGGGAAACTTGTGTAACTATTGTCCAGATTGCAACAACAGTTTGTAACTATAATGTCTTAACACCTAGGGGCTGATCTCACTGTCATTACTTAGACTAAACTGTTATAAACAAGAATAACGCAGAAAGAAGCACATTCATCTGAATTTGTACTGAAAACTGATTGTTTTAAAAGCAAACCTGAGCTCACACAAATACCAAGGCTTCAAATCAATGGGGATTATTCATTCATTCCTCTGTGGGCTTCTTTCTTTGTTCTCAAGGGTGTGTTCATTCTTTAGTTGAGACAGTAAGGAGACAAGAGAGAGACGGTGGATTTGTTTGTCAGCTTTTTTAACCAATATGCCTGCAAGTTTACCTGTAAGTTTTACAATATTTTTACAGTACTTAATCGCTCGCTGTCGTCAAGCGGCTCAATACATTATATGAGTACTTCTGATATGAACTTTCCTCATGTTGATCATGATTTCTGCCCTCTGACCATCAGATATCAGATCGCAACCAATCTCAACATGCAGCGCTATGCCTTGGTGTTTGGGGTAAACACTTTCATGGCTCTGCTCCTGCAGACTCTGCTCACTGTGGTGGTGGTGGACTCGGCTGGCCTTGGCCTCAATGTCTTCACTCAGGTGAGAAAGTGTCCAATCCTGTCATTGTTGCATACATATAGCATCCATGGAGGCACCTCCTCTTGCAGTGTAGATCCGAGAGCTGTTGTTTTATTCTTTCGTCCCTCAGTTCCTCATCTATGGCTGCTACTTTGCTGTCATCTCCGTGGTGTTCCTCATTTCTGGGCTTTGGAAATTGGCCTCCAGAAGGCACTCTGAGCAGGGGGTGCTGGCCAACAGCCCAGAAGAGCCGACTCTCCTGCGATCAGTGACACAAGCTCTTGCAGATAGCACATCATGATAGCTATTAGCTTCTCACACAGTAAAGCTCATTGAGCACAGTGACTCCACAAGGCGAGGTTCAGTAATCTCGTAGGCCATGGGGTTTCTTCATTGTGTCAAAGTAGAAGGTAGAGGCAAAAACTACTGTCTGTAGAATGACTGTATGTCTCTCACTGTTTCTTTGCCTTTTGCTTAGCAAAGCACTTCACAGGTAGGAGCGACCCCTTTCACATAAATAAATATAACATAAATACAGTGTGTTGTTTCAGTCTAAATAAAATGATTGATAAATGGGGCTTTATAGCCAAAGGCTTATAACATATATGTCACAACTTTTTCTCTATGCATAGAATCTTCATTTTCCATCTCAAGGGTTCAGCATTTTCTTTCTGGCAAATGATACATAGAGTTGAGTTCAACTCCATGTTCAAGCATCACAAACTGAAGTCATGCAAGCATAATAGAACAAACTAATCAAGAAAATATGACCTACAAAAAAACCTGTACTAAATAATCAATGCATTTTAACTCTGGCCTAGTGTCAAACACAAATAGAATTTAATATGATGATACAGCCTACAGCCTAATGCAAAAATTATGATCAAGCTATGAACCAAGTAGTCAAAAAACAAAAAGGAAAACAGAGATCTCTTGAAATTGACCAACTTTTTGGTCCTTTTTTATAACTCCACCAGTATTGTGCAGGACTTATTGAAGTTCTTCCAGGTACTTCCAGGAGGTCTTGGACCTCTATTTTACACGTATCATTTGGAAGACATACTGGCCTGAGCACAAATTAAAATCAAAATAAGCTGATTCAGTGGCTTTAAAATAACCATCGGAGTTCTTCTTAAGACAAAAAAAGAATAAGTTTTTCATGGATATTGATTTTTGTGCTCTGCACAGAGATTTTCAAGATATCAGTTGGGCTCCTAGGCTAAAATCATTCAGGAGTTGGACTTCATGTCAAATTTTACGCTTTTATCCACTCGGTAACTCCAAATAGGTACATTAAGCAACACCACTATTAAGCAAACTGTTTCATAAATGATGATCACATTAGTTACTTCAAAACATCAATAATGATCATGTTGAAAGTGGGATACTTTTTAGAACTCCTCAGAATGTGCAGGTTGAACATGACCAAATGCTACCTTCTAATGGCCAGAAGGGCCAACTACCGTATCTGTACACAACATGCTTTGAAATCTCTGTGTTAATCTAGTCCAGGATTGAGTTATCCATCATGAGTCCATGCTTTGATGCAGGTGTAACTTCTCAATTTCCAAAGTGTTTTTTTTTATGGATAATTTATGCATGCTAACTATAAAGATTTTTTAGATCAGTTCAGAAATAACACAGAATATTAATCTTAAAAATCTTAGGCAACTCTATAGCATTGATACTGCTACTGTTTTCCTGGAAGTGCGTCCTAGCATCAAAGGATTCTGATCATGTTCCTAATTATGTCCCTTATCTTGTATTTTTTTTTTTTTTTTTTTACAATTGTACTATACGTAAGTACAATTTTATTTGTTTTATTTGTATTTCCATTTGATGCTATTTTATACTTCCACTCCCACATTCTAGAGACAAATATTGTTCTTTCTACTCCACCACATTAATTTGACAACAAGCTTTTAAAATACAAAACATTGTTAAAGATGAAACAGCTCCACCAAATAGTGATTTTTCCCTTTAACGCCTCATATTTATTTCAATAAATGTTAAAATGATGATGATGAATATTTTATCAAAAATCAAAGATTAGAGAAAAGATTCAAAAACTGAACAGATTTGTGTATCTGAACTTTATTTTCTTCTTTCATCTTTTGTTAATCATCTCATGACCCCTCTGATTTATCTGGTTACCCTTTGGAGTTGCCCAACCCCTAGGTTGGGAACCACTGGACTAAACTAGCTAACTGTATATAAAGTAGTTGAAACTAGCTCCATCTCCGGCAGCTACAACAGTAACATGCTGCTCTAACACCGATGCGATCCCCTGGCACTCACCCTTCCCATTTAGCGGTGTTGAGGGTCAGCTGTATGACTAATAGTTTATTCTGCTATTCAGTTAGTTGTTGACAGGAGTATTTTTTTTTTCTTATGAAATTCCTGTCATGTAGAATTATTAATCATTTTTGGAACTGTGTAGTACTGACCTTTTGTTTTTTGAGGGGTGTATTTTGTGTAGCAGACACACTCTGGGATATGTTCACTTTGAGATGGTTTGTCATGTGACCTGAATGTTTGAAAATTAAACATGTTGTTGTAACAAATTAATCTCTAATACTTAATTGTTCAAAAGATGTTGGAGTCTCAAAAACTTCAATCAGAAATCACCAGGAGTCATCCAGCTGAGTGCAGTTAAGAGTTTTATTGCCAGCAACAGACCCCGGAACCAAAACATACACAGAAAGCGTCTATGCTGAAATGATACAATAATCTCAGCTAAAAGTTACTTTTTATACTTCTAATTTTGCTGACCAAGGTGGGAAAGTGTGAACTCCCCCATAGTTAAGTCACTTTCAACCAATCATCTTTCTTTCAAAACAACATTTTGGCACCGATCACTACGATGCCCACTTCTTCACTTTTGGCAGCTGCTCCGTCCAATTTTCGGTTTTGCCGGGACTTCCTGATGGGCATGAATTTTTGCTACATCAGCAGCTTTGAAACGCTGCCCTCAGACTTCAGTTTTTTCTACAGGGGATTTCCCACAGCTCATTCAGCTGCTGCTCAGTTACTTTAAACTATATTCACTACAGGCCATATCAATTTTAATACTGTTCAATTACCTTTTTCTTACTGCATTCTTTTTAAAAATAATAATAATAAAAGTGTGGTATTTAATCACATGCATTGTAGTTTATATATATATTACTCAGTAAGTGCAGAATCACATCTCTTCTTTTAACATAATGCCCTCAGTTTTGATTATCTTTAGCAAATAATAGACAACAATCAAATACACAATTAGCAAACATCATTATTCATTATTAATAATTGTCATCCAAACTTTACACCACACTGTTTCAAATTAAAGGAAAAATTCATACAGGACTGAATGCTTGATCCCTACAATGAGTGGATCTGGTAGCTCTGTTATGCTGTAGGGGGCATTTTGCTGGCATGGTTTGGGTCCACTTGTCATGGATGGTTCACTGCAAATCAATATAAAGTTGTTCTGATTCATCACCTCTATCCTATGATGAAACATTTATCCTATCCTGATGGGAGTTGGATTGGTCTCTTCCAGGATGATGATGCCCCTATCCATAAAGCATGAGGGGTCACTGAATGGTTTGACGAGTATGAAAATGATGCTAACTATATGCTATGGTCTTCACAGTCACCAGAGCTCAATCCGGTTGAACACCTATGGGAGATTTTGGACCGATGTATTAGACAACGCTCTCCACCACCATCATCAAAACACCAAATGAGGGAATATCTTTTGAAAGAAAGGTTTTCATCCCTCCAGTAGAGTTCAAAGACTTTAGAATCAATGCCAATGTGCAATGAAACTGTTCTGGTTGCACATGGTGGTCCAACAACATGCTAAGACACTTAATGTTAACGTGTGTGTGTGCGCGAGAGAGAGAGATGGGTCAGGTGAGGCTCCAGATGACAGTGAGCATGGCCATGATGCCATTGAGGACAGCAACACCATAACACATGTGGAAACCATGGGCCGATAAATCTCTAGAGGAAAACACACAAAGAGGGTTCAATTTATGTCATCATGCTTATGTCATCACACAATTGCAACATTGCAGTGTGTTACCTCAAGTAGGACAGTGTCAGTAGTGTTGGCAACCCCATGCCAGGCTGGTAGGAGTCAAGGTAGGTCAGAGTCCATGAGAATATACAGCAGATACATCCTGCTAATACTGACAACACCAGGATGCTCCAGAAACCTGCACACACACATTATTTGTTTGTAAGCTTTTTGATAATTAAAGCTGGCATTAGCATTGTCAAACTCAATATTTGTGTCATACAACTAAATTATGGAACAAAGTCAAGTGTAGTGACACACAAGCTAGCCCTAAAGTAGAACAAGGTTCTTTCTATTAGGGCTGGGCGACAAAACGATAGCAATATATATTGTGATAGACTAGTAATAAATATCAATAAAACATACGTTCGGCAGAAAGTTCAATAATTTCACTTCATTGGAAGAAACCACCGAAGAGAAAAAAAAGGTGAAGCAAGGTTGGTTGCATGAACAAACTCACTCGCTCCCTGGTAACCTAGCAACTATAAAGATAACAATTTGAGCATCCACACTTATCAACTATAACGTCTTATAAAGAGCGCTGTCAAGCAGGCTCCAGCTGTGTCGGCAGCTAATTAAAATACACCCGTTGATGCTGTATGTTGTACAGAAAAATGATTGTGTGTTGATCAGAAGTATTTCAGACACTAGTTGCTGTGATGTTTCAGTATTTACAGACCAAACTGATGTTGAAGCGCGATGTGCAAAAGCGTGACTCGGGTGCAATAGTCTATTTACACACAGTGACAGCTCTGATGAAGAGTTTTTGAATAAATTAACTGTGTAAAAGGTTTAATTAAAACTCAGCCTAACCTGAACCCGGTCAGAGTTAATATACCGGTCCAGTTCAGTTAAATCATTACCGGACTATTTACCATTAACTTGACACACTGTTTCAGGTGTAATCTGTGTGTTTTAATTGTGTTTCTAATAAAAGTAAATAGAGAGTTTTGGAGTGTTTATAAATGAATAACTACTGATGCATTCAAATTAACCAGTCTTTAATAGAAAAGCGTTTTTCCCAGCATGAGACCCTCCAAAATAGACGTAAATGTACCAGTTTTTACAGTATGTGTACATTTATTTATTTGAGTGCTTTTCATGGTTGTGTTGGCCTTTTTATTTTCCCTGTCTGCCTTGATTGATAACAGAGGATTAAAATCAGAGGAAGGTTACAATAAAAGTGTTTAAATGTAATATTTTTTCCCCATGTCCTTATTTTAAATGGGTCATTTAAAAAAAATCGACTGATATGAAACACTCTTATTGTGATACAGTTTTCAGCCATATTGCCCAGCCCTACTTTCTATGGGGGGTGATACTGTACATATAATTGTTAATATTAAGTCAAAACTTGAAGATGATAAACAGTAACATATTACATAATGATACTAACCCAACAGCCTCTCATCAGTGCCATCCTCTCCCCTCACTCTCTCTGCCCGCAGCTCTGAAACAATCACTATCAATGAATATTACTATTCAATACAGTTCAATTCCATTTAAAGACCACACAGCTAAGCTGGTGGAATTTGGTTTCAGTACAGTGTGTAACAGCCAGTAGTGAAGAAAGTATTCAGATTATTTTACTTCATGCAGCAAAATAAAAATACTCCATAACAAGTAAAAGTCCTACATGAAAAATTCAGTTTGAGTAAAAGTAAGTAAGTATTATTAGCTCGATGTAGTATGCAGTATTACAGTAAAAGTACATAAGTATTATGAGCTTGATGTAGTTAAAGTATTACAGTAAAAGTACACAAAACAAGGGGTCTGGGGGGTCCTCCGCAATAAATATGTTTTCGATTTAAATCCCATTTCCTGTATTTTATACATCAATTTAGGGACTATTGTGATACAAAATCCAGGAAATAATGAAGTTGGTCATAATGATATATTCTGTCCAAAAGTATAGTACCACCTACCTAGACTGGTCAAATCTGGACTGGATTATCTCAGATAGGCCACAGACTCTTTAAAACACAGTTTCAGAATTGTCAAAGCTTTCTATTTGTGAAAATGCAATGAAGGCAGATTTAAGTGTTTGTTTGTTTTCCACATGTAGACCACATTAGACCATGCATGAAACCTGGAGATGGCGCGCATTTTAACAGCAGTTAGCTACCTATATTAAAGTGGTTCCCAACCTAGGGGTCAGGCCCCTCCAGGGTCATCAGATAATTCTGAGGGGTTGTGAGATGATTAATGGGAGAGGAAAGAAGAAAGAAACAAAGTTGTTATCTGTTTGTTTTCTTTTTTGTTGTTGTTTTGTCTTGGTTTGTTTATTAACCTTTTCTGTAATCTTAGATTTTTGGTGAATTAGTGGATCATTTAAACATGTATTGAAATAAATTCATTTCAATAACCGTGGAGTAGAAAGGACAATATTTCGATCTGGAATGTACTGAACCAAGTTTAAGAAAACTTTCAATAAGAAATGGGTTTAGAAAATACAGCAGTTTCAACAGCATTCCATGCGTAGGAAACTTACTACCTGTAAGGATTGGGTAGAGGAGGGCAGAGAAACCACCGACCGCGGCCACAGCAGCAGAGGACGCCAGGACCGACAGCGCAACACCGGGCCAGGGTCCGGGTCCGTTCCGGTATGTAAACGGCCGTCCTCCATTCCCAGCGGTACCCTCTGCCGACATGAAGCTCACTCCAAATCTCACAGACGAAGCACTCCTCTGCATTTTTAAGTACTGACAGGTAAGTTTACACACTAATCAACAGCGTGTGTATTTACAGCCTGTACCGCAGTCACACTTACTCTGTTCAAGTCTGTTTAGTCCCAACTGGTCAGTATAGAGTTGTATCAGAACTGTGGAATCGCGTGTTTCTCCATTCGTCTTTTTCCAGTCGCACTTCCGCACACACAACCGTGCCTCAGGCTTTTCCGGCGGTGTAGTATTTTTTTTTTTTTTTTCTGTCGTTATGCCTGTGCATATTTTAATGGCCAAACAATAGCCTATTTTACGCAGGTCTTGGACTGCGGTCAAGCCAGCCGTCATTCGCGATTCATCGAATCTTTATGGTAATAATGAAACCACAGTGGGGAGCTACAGCAAGTGACTACCGAAAACAGTTTCACACGCATTTATGTCACAGATTAATACTTCTTAGACTACTTGCAGAAATATTATTTAAAGGATTATCAAATACTTTTACTGCATACTTTTGGAGTAATCTCATTACAAAGTTCCACACAAGGCCCTTTCCCCTGACTTTGATGTGGAATAAAAAACGTTCTTCCAAAAGTAGTTCATGAAACTTGTATTGTTGGACTAAGTACCCCCTTACTATTCATTAAAGTACTATCATGTACTTTTACTGCATATTTTTGGAGTAATCTCATTACAAAGTTCCTCACATACACAAACATAAGGCATTTTCCCCTAACTTTGATGTGGAATAAAAAACCTTTCTTCCACAAGTAGTTCATCAAACCTGTACTGTTGGATTAAGTACTCACATACACAAACATAAGGCCTTTTACAATGTTTCAATTCTCTTACCAATTGTTCATAGTTGTCTTAGCGTGTTTTTTGGATGCTGCAATTAACATACATACATGCATTTAAAACAGTATAACACTTTAATTATAACACAAACTTACCATTCTGTTCTTGAACGATCGTGATTCCAATAACACTTAACACAATAATAATTTGTAGAAACATATTTGGAAAGAAACACCCCACACACACAAAAATATACATATGTACACATGCTTACATACACCATTCATACAGTTATTTATGTATTTTTTGTAAATAGTTAAATGTTAAGACTGCCCCCTTGTAGAGTTAAGTTTCATCCTTTGCTAATAAAAGAAAATATTAGAGAAAGTATTAAATCCCTTGTTGTTCCTGAACAGTAGCACTTTATGCCGTTTGCTAATCCTGTTATAAATTGTACTTAAGTTGTAAATACTAAATGGAAAAGACAACGTGTAACAATTAACAATATTTTTTATTTTATAACAATACCATATAAAAACAAACATTTATTAACAATAACAACCATTGTTCTTTTCGCGGGACTGAACATAGATATATATGGAACACATGTTCTATATATATCTATGGGACTGAACAGCGGCACGCAAAGGATCTTGGGATAGATAGATATATATATATATATATCCTCAAAAACAGGGAAAACAAGGACGCATTTTGAGGCTGCGTTTGAGCATGCGTTTGAGGAGTCTTCGAATTGGGACAGGCCTTCACGCGGTGTTGTGACGTAATCGGCCTTAAAATGCGTCCTTACAAGGATGCAGCCCCAGAATTGAGACACAGCCAGACGCGGTTTTACAATAGAGGCAAGGTAGGCAACTGCCTGGGGCCCCACCAACTTCCCCGAACTGCAGGGGCCCCCAGACCAGCTGCCCACTCTCCATTCAGCTCGGAATCGGGGCCCTCAGTGATCCCCAGCCATTGCGTTTTTAAATGTAAATGTAAATGTGTATGTTTAAATCGGAAACAAAGACAACAAACTAAAATACAAAGATATAAAGTATCCGTCTACACCCCCTCCCATTTCGTGTTATAATGGACTATTCCATCCAGGCCATGATCGCGAGAGTTCCAAACTTATGTGACGGAAGTGGAGGGAAGTTTGGAAGACGTTACGTGAGCGGTGAAATTGATATCAACAGTTGGAAAATGAAGCGAAACTACCCAAGTGATGCCACCAAAAGAAGGAAGCGGGAGGAGGCGAAATAAAAAAATGACGCACTCCCGAAGTTGACAACATTTTTTAATGTTTCGACAACACCGCCGGTTGTCGAGGAGCAGCAGGAGGCGCCGGCTAATTCAGAAGGGGAGGAGGTAACCATAGTAACCGCGTCATGCTCGAGCTCTGACAGAAGAGATGTCAACAATGAGGAAGTGGTGAGTAGCAGTCCTGATTCTGTTGACCACCACGAAAGTGTTGTCATCATCGGAGATGATCCGGCGTTGTGGCCCAACGTTTTCAGTGACTGTCAACGTTGTGACTTAGTGAAGAGAGGACCCGTACAAACAATAATTATATGCCATTACACAGATTAGAATTTATATCCCCCCTCATCCACCTAAACACATGTCCATGTTTGCTTTACTTAATTACTTTGGCTTTTATTCTTGGGTGTGCATCTCTTTAAGTATGCAAAATGGACATGTTTTAAGACCAAAGACCAGGAGATCTGATGGCAAACTGAGAACAGCTGTTTCACAGGCTGGCTGTTTCTGACATAAGCTTTGAGGGACAGAAAGTGGATGCAAGGTATTTCTTTGTGCTTTTACAGACCCAAGTACGTGCAACTGTTACACATAAATTAAGGCTGAGATGATCACGTACTTGTCATATGATCGGTTCACTGGTGCCACTAATCTACTTACCAGGGCCATAGCTAGTGTTATTGAAATACTGAAATCAAGTCCCCATAACATACTTTAAAATACTTCAAATGTGGAATTAGTTGTCTAAACACAGTTTCAAAGCCTTCTCGCCAGAATCTGGTGGGAAACTACTTCTTTGCTCATTTGTCCTTTGTTGGTCTAAATGTTGTCACATTTTAAGGGATTTAATATTGCTGATTTATCCTGACTTTTAATCCCTAGTATGCATAAAACTCTGAAATCAGTAGAAACCTACATTTTCCATAAGGTATCTCCACAGCATCTCTCATTAGACCTTATAAATGCACACCTCTTTTAAAATTGACATCATTTGGGTCATTTTTTCCAACTTTTAAAAGCTCACTCCACAGGCACAAGCCATTATACTGTGTACACAGGCTGAGTAGTATTAAATATCTAGGACATACCCCCTTAAATATTAAAAACTGGGGGGAAAACTCTGGGATTGCTGAGTCACAAATTACAGAGGACCTTACCCCAGTGCTCTCAGTGGTAGCTGCCCTGTCACTTACACAAACACAGGGTGATAAGTATTGTTGTGAATCCGTTGTGAAGGCTCCCCCTAGCTAAATTCGCCTTGGGCCCCCAAATTGCTAAATCCGCCACTGGACACAGCTAATGTTTGCCCTTTTTTAACGCAGCCCAGAAATCGCCTGTTTTAGAAACAGTGACATGTAAGACTACTCTATTTAGTTTACCCAAAAATCTGTCAGTAGTATTCGCTCATTGTTACATAATTTCTGCTGCTTGATCTCAGGGAGGAAGGATTATGAAATTACTGAACCAATACTGGCCCACAGACTAGTGAGAGACAACTATGCATTTTGAGTGAACTATTAGTCCATCTACACTGTGGATGGACTAAGGAATAAGGAATGACACCTATTCTCTCACTTGGCAAGTCAGTAGTTTCTTTCGTAAACTGTCTCTTTGAACAGCTGATTTGCAACAGATATTGTGGGCCAGAGTGTGCCACTATTATAAAATTAACATGACTTGATCCGGAGCAGTTTGTAGGTATTAATGGTCACACAGGCAGCCTGCATGAATGTAAAATATAAATGAGGCAAACATGGTGTTTCAGTTATTTTTTGAACATTTATTTAAATAAAACACTTTAAAACACAACACATATCATTCTCTTCCACACATCAAAATCAATCAGATAAACTCAAAAGTGCTTTATTCTTGAATTGATGCTTTAATAGAAACTGTCATGACAGCTTTGTGACTTAAAGAAGATGCCTCTTCAATTAGGACAGCTAATTTAAGGATGATGCTACAATGCTACTGACGATTTTGCTCTGCATCTCACTGGCAACATGTTGTATTATTTGTGTTGCACTGTTCTCTGTGTCCAATGTTTCATAAGTTACCCAAACTAGCAATCGCCATAAACTTACCGGTTCATTGCATATCCTAAAGACAAATCATTTAAAGTAAACTTGTAAAAGTACATTTGTCGGTTAGCAATATTTACCTCGGCATGGCCCGCCCTTCCTTGCCTCCGATTAGCTCATCAGTTTACTGATTAGATTGACAGCGAGTACTAGCCAATTAGAGGCAGAGTAGCATGGGTCATGGCTTCACCATCCTAGGAAAAAAATGAGCGATTTGGCTCGCAGATACTACTGAATGGTGCGCATCAGGGGGGATTTAGAAGTGGGTATGCTGACTGAAAAATAAGTGGGTATATGCCGTATACCCACGTATACCCTGGACTACACCACTGAGTGTGTGACTTCCATGTGACCCCCCCTCTCTGAAACTACAGAATCACAAGACATCCTGTACTGTATCTATACCTACAGCGCGGGGGTTTTGCATCCTGTCTTACAAAGGGTTGTATTGTCTGGATTTACCCATATCCGGTGATAACTTGAGACGTCATGTCCTTTATCTTGTATATCTTCCAAAAGCAGATGTTTACTTAGGTTAAAGGTTAAAAGATAGCCATAAAGGACAGGCCAGATGCTATCTCTCCAGACTGACCATTTGTTAAAAGCTAATCATAAATGAGGGGTCAGGGCTGTGCTAATTCAGACTGAATGTTTGACACCGATCTCCTTGTAATAAAAATCTTTAAAATACAAGTGACACGTGTCAGCGGTGTTTTCCTTCTTCATCAACACGTCAAGAATCTACCTATTAAATTACACTTCAGGGTCTACTGTCTTCAGTACTTTTCTACTGTCATTTAGGGTGCATTCATATTACACGACACACATAATGCTTTCAAACTGTCATACATAGCACCACATTATCATATGAAACAAACAATATAGTAATTAATCCCATTAGCTGATACTTTAGCATGTGTCAATTCATAGCATATGTCTACAATACAAACATAAATGTACAAGTTTACAAAACTACGGTTACAGAACCCTGTTTTCAAGTACACCTTTTTGAATGATATAATATTCCATATCCTCCACTCTAATGCCACCGAAGTTGGTTCCCTACAGGAACACATATTTCTGACTTTTTTCTCAGAATTCTGACTTTCTGAGATTAAAGTCAGAATTCTGAGATTAAAGTCAGAATTCAGAGAAAAAATTCAGAACTCACTTTTTTTCCCCCCCACAATGGCCCTAATCCTCTTCCGTAAACAGTTTATGACTTGGTCGGGAAAAAAATGTCGGTCAGAAGATTTTTTTTTGCTTTAATCCCTGTATATATAAATAAAACAATAACTATAGAAGAGTATTTAGGCTCGAGCTGTGACAGGATATTCCAGCTCAGTTAATGATGCCTACAGCCTACAATAGGCCTATTGGCATGGCCAATGTGATGGCAACTGACACAGGCATTTAATGCAATGTTACTCATGTCACCCTTTTTAATACCTGAAATTACCTGACTCATGTTATTTATTATAATCTTACCTGCCAGGCTTAAATTCAATTCAATGTTGCTTTATTAGCATGACCGAAGGTACAGTGTTGCCAAAGTATAACAAGACAAACATATTCACTTGAAAAATATTAATACATTTAATATTTTGCTGTGACAGCTGTTGCTCCAAGCCTATTTTAAAGATGATGTTTTAGATATCTATGTTGGTTTTTTTACAATGTGGTGTACATGTGGATGTGTGTCTATATATGGTGTATAATGTAATTTAGAATATATTTTAACAACATGCAAGAATATTACCTACTCATACAGTAGCCTATTGTAATCTCCTCCCTCTCCACCTAAATGTTCAGATTGTAGACGCCATGTCGAAGGCACGAAACACAAAAAACTGGAGAGTGCCATTGCCTCTGTCCCCAAGATTAACACAAAGTTCTTTGGAGAGCAAGACCTAAGGACCATCCGGGCAGAGACACTTTTTACAAACTTCATAGTAGAGCACAATTTGCCTTTGTCTATAGCCAATCATGCGGGACCATTATTTAGAAAAATGTTGTGGGCTGTGCCCGCACTAAGACAGCAGCTATCATTAATACGCTTTCCCAAAATGATGAGCAGCTCATCAGTGCTCGAATGTGCCATTCCCCATTTAGCATAGCAACTGATGGCAGCACTGACATGGACGATGTCAAGCTTTACCCTTTGGTTGTTCGTGTCTTTGATCCCAGTTGTTACACAGAGACTTTCAGTGACACACTACTTAAAAAAGCCAAATCCCCAAACCTTTAACAAGTTCAAAAATGCAAACATTAGGCTATGCATGGTAAATTTGAGTGGTTTTTTTTGTACATAGAAAACTGATTTTGATATTCATAACAGCACATTTTTGCACATTTATTTTAATGTTTTTATTTATTTATTTACAAATAATGTCTTCAGTTTACTTTTATTTCTGACAAAATTCTCAAGTGGAAGAAGGTTCCATTGACTATGCCTCTATTTTTGCACATTTATTTAATGTTTTGATTTAACTATTTACAAAGAATGTCTTAAGTTTACTTTCATTTCTGACAAAATTCTCAAGTGGAAGGAGTTTCCATGGGCTATTATACCTCTTGTGCAATAGTTTGTTCTCAATACAATGTTGGGTGTGTGCAATAACTGTCCAAAAGTAATGGTTTACAAGTATATTTTTATGGAGTAACTAAGGAAAGCAAAGCATTTTGTACTAAAATTCTTTCAAGGTTGGCAGGTCTGCTTCGCCAACGAAAGGCCAATTTAAACAAGCTGGCTTGATAAGGACATAACAAAAAAAATTCAGGGAGGAGTGGAAGGACACTGTCTTGCGAAGATTCCACATAGCGGCACAGCGACGTCTAGGTCAGGTTAGCCGTTCAGCATAAGTTACCATGGTGATTTACCCCGGTAAGAAGTGAACCAGCGTCGTAGAAAGGCAGAAATAAGGAAGTAAACAACATCTTGATGATATTTACTAGCTACTGGTCTGGCAGCTGTCTTTGCACATGTCACTTACCTCTGGAAGAGAGATGTTTTTTCTCATGTATTATTCTATATTTGTGTTTTTGACACTGCTGTGCGCTACTGATACATGATATTTGTGGGCACACCTCTACCTGTGAAGGCTTCAACTCTCTTATAGTCCGATACTAACTGTACAATATCTACTGACACTGAGCTGTGATAATATAACACTGTGTAGACATGCAGGAAAAATTCTGCATACAGATAAAGTGTTTGTTTAATTATAAATTAGATATTCTATTAAAATCCATAAATGATATTTTTTTTAATTAACATTACTAATGTTCTAATATTTTTTCAGGGCCCCTGTCAGTCACGTGCCCTCAGAATTGTCCTAACTTTTCACCCTCTAATGGCGCCTCTGACCTTTTGTGTAATAAAAGCTGTTTAAAATACATGAAAAAGTACCCATTTTTTATTTCATAATGATAATATTTAATGATTTTTCACCGCCGCATTGAAATTGTCCCCGATTTTCATTTCAGAAATCTGGTCACCTTATAATATAGTCACTAATAATCTAAATAATTAAAGTGTGTAAAATTGTTTATGATGTTTGTTATAATGTTTGACGGGTGCAGACCTGCGGAATTCTTCCTCATTTCTCTTTTAAATTTTGCATAGCTACCATGCTCCGTTTCGGAGTAGGCCAATGTGTTGTTCACTTTTAGGCTAATACAAAATGATAATATTTTTATGTGGGTAGGCCTATGACTTAAAATGTGCAGTTTCATTAGCCAGTTCAATAGATGTTAACGAAATTCTGAACATTTCTGTGCAATGACAACCTAAAGAAGGAAATATGTTGTAGACATGAACAAATTCATTTGAGACTTGTTTACGGTACTATGAATATGGTTATTAAATGTGCCAAATTGTCAAACTTGCATCATTGTTTTATTATAAGCCTATGCATTTCTAATGGTTAGTTTCCATGGTCTACGTTCAGTAGGCTATTTCAGTGACAATTTACGTAAAAAACGGTGTATAAGTCACAGTCTATTTTGGGGGGTGTCATGCGGGGGAAAACGCTTTTCTATTACAGGCTGGTTTATTTGAATGCACCAGGAGCTATTAACTTATAAACACATATGTTTTATACTCCAAACCTTTTCAATTTACTTTTATTAGAAACACAATTAAAACACACATATTACACCTGAAACAGTGTATGGTTAATGGTCCGATAATGATTTGCTTAACTGAGCTGGAGTGGACCAGTATATTAACTCAGACTAGGTTCAGTTAGGCTGACTTTCAATTAAACCTTTTAAAATAACACAGTAACTTAATACAATGTGTACCGGTGTGCTTACTCAAGTCCATAAAACGAAAGTTACGTATGTAACTACGGTTCTATGAATCCTGGATGACCGCCAGAGGAGGTGCTTTAGCACTCAATGACCCATGACAACAAAGTCACGAGGAATACCAATACATACCTCATTGAGAAGAAGCAGTAGAGGTGGGCAACATGGCCACACCCAGTGGATGGGGAGTGGCCACATTCACCCGATAGAATCTGGAGAAGGTAGTCGGTGATGCCCACGATGCCGCATCACAGATGTCCCCCAGGGGCACGCCTTGCAGAGCCACCCATGATGTAGAGACAGCCCTAGTAGAGTGGCACCTCACCCCAGATGGCAGGGGGCGACCACTGTGTTTATATACCTGGGTGATGACATCCACAATCCAATGCGACAGTCGCTGTTTGGAGAGAGCACAGCCTTTCTTAGGACCACCATAGCAGAGGAACAGCTGTTCTGACTGTCTCATGCTTGCGGTCGAAGTCATTTAGATCCTTAAAGCCCACACAGGGCACAGCAGTCCTAACCTTCCCTCCCCTGCAGAGGGGTAAACTGTGCTAGGTGGATAGGTCGGTTAAGGTTCGATGATGACAGAAACTTAGGAAGAAAAGCTGTATTCGGCCACAGAGTAACCCCTGATCCATCTGAGTTCCATCTCAGGCATGAGTCCCTCACAGAGAGAGCATGTACAGTGGCGTATCCAGGACATTTTTACTGGGGTGGCCGAGATGGGACACAAAGCTAGTGTGGGGTGGCCGTGGCATAGCGAAGTTTAATACATATACGTACGCAGCCAACTGCGGTTAGAATCCCGTTCCTTTGCTGCATGTCACATCCCCTCTCTCTCCCATGATTTCCTGTCTCGTAACTGTCAAATAAAGGTGTCTATGCTGGTAAAAAAATATTTTTATATATATACTTTAAAAGTCATTTTTTAAATTCCATTTCCACCTATCACAGTCCTCAAGTATATCTGGTTATTTTAAAATGTTTTTTTTTTGTTGTTGTTTTTTTTTTTTTTACACTCACACAATCATACTATCCAAGCATAACTTACCATCCTGTGCAGGGGGAGCTGACTGCTTTTCATCACTACTGCTGTAGTGCTGCTGACTTGACTGGGCCTTTTCACTGCTGCTTGTAGAAGCTGTGGCTGGCTCTGATTCTCTGATCATTATTACACTCGTGTCGCCCCCTAGTGGAAACAGGAAGTGCCATATTTTACATCATCATTGTGCGATTTCCACAAAACTTCACATGTGTAATCACTGTCCCACCCTGAACGCAACCGCTTGTGTTTTGTTATACTCTACTGCCCCCTGGTGGATGAACCATCAACCTCTCATAACTCCTTCATGCTTTGTCCAATTCACTCCAAACTTCACATGACTGATGAGTGGCCGCCCTGAACACACCAGACCACACCAGACCATATGTGTAACTACCTGTGACTGCCCCCTACTGGATGAACGAAACATTGCATTTTTGGCCTCCTTCCAGGTTTTTTCTCACTTTCTGCTTCACGCCACAGCCCCGCCATGCCTCAGGCCCCGCGGTGGCATGGGTGAGCGAGGGCCCGCCATCGCCGCTTGCGGCTTTAATTAGGGCCCGAGCGGCGACTGCAAGTCGCCTGGCGAAAGCCCTATTGAAATTTGTTCATGCCCCAACGTGCAAGTGACCCCAAAGTGCAAGTGACCCCAAAGTAATCAAGTAATCAAGTAATCATGTGGTATGGAAGACCCCCGGGGAAAAATGCTATATTGAAATTGTAATGTTTATTATTAGGGCCCGAGCGGCGACTGCAAGTCGCCTGGCGAAAGCCCTATTGAAATTGTAATGTTTATTATTATTATTATTATTATTATTATTCTTCGGACATTTCGTGCCCCAATTTCGCCCCTTTCCCAAATGCGAAAATGCTTATACTTTTGCACGGACGTCCGGCCTCATCCGAAATTCGATATTTTTGGGTGGTCGCACATGGTCGACGCAGAATGGCGGAATAGCGCCCCCTACAAAGTCCAAAAATGCCCATAGGGAATTTTACTAACGTTGTCCTATGCTCACAAAAGTCGGTACACATATGTATTATATGCACATATGCAAAAAAGCCTCTTGACCTCATGACCTCAACCCAACAGGAAGTCGGCCATTTTGGTTTGGATTTTTACCGCCTAAAATTAACTCCTCCCACAGCGTTCGCCCGATCAAGTTCAAATTAGGTACGCAACATCTCCAGACCTAGCTGAGCTAAAGTTGTGCTCTGCGCATCCGTAGGTCAAAGGGCGTGTCTGCCAGGGCTCAACTAACTTTGGCGTGCTCGCCATGTACATACGAGTGGCTCTCACGCCCACATACTTCATCCAATCAGCTTCAAACTTGCTGGACATGATGATGGCTCCGCCCTGAACGTCCCGATATATTAACTTCCCACGTAACTCATAGCGCCCCCCGGTGGTAACAGGAAGTGAACTTAAATTCATGAAAAATACATAGTTGACCCCATCAACTTCATTCCACTTCTAAAACATGCAGAACCAGTTGGTGAAGCTACATTATGAAGACTGTGAAGCTACGAGTAATGGCGTCCGTGTGGCGACGCGGCGACCATCAATTCCTCGCCATGAAAATATGTTTGGCTTTTTGATGGCTTTATTGAACTCGTATCATCATGAAAATTGGTACACAGGTCCAGGGTGCCGACCTCAACGTCTCCATTCGCTCATAGGCGATCTCACTCGTGTCGCCCCCTAGTGGAAACAGGAAGTGCCATATTTTACATCATCATTGTGCGATTTCCACAAAACTTCACATGTGTAATCACTGTCCCACCCTGAACGCAACCGCTTGTGTTTTGTTACACTCTACTGCCCCCTGGTGGATGAACCATCAACCTCTCATAACTCCTTCATGCTTTGTCCAATTCACTCCAAACTTCACATGACTGATGAGTGGCCGCCCTGAACACACCAGACCACACCAGACCATATGTGTAACTACCTGTGACTGCCCCCTACTGGATGAACGAAACATTGCATTTTTGGCCTCCTTCCAGGTTTTTTCTCACTTTCTGCTTCACGCCACAGCCCCGCCATGCCTCAGGCCCCGCGGTGGCATGGGTGAGCGAGGGCCCGCCATCGCCGCTTGCGGCTTTAATAATTATTATTATTATTAACTAAACATTAAATTACCATACCTCTCAATCGACAGATTTCAGCGTTGTTATCGTTGTTGTATTGTTGACGTTGTCACTGTGACCGTCCTCCTGTTTCACGGACCAGCAGAAGGTGCAGTGCGCTCATCTCATTGGTCACCTGACCTGCATGGCCAAACGTCTGCTGATCAGAAATCAGCTCTCACGGCCTCAGTACGACCATTACTGTGTTAGTTAAAAATGTAAAACTGGCCCTAAATCAGTTGATCAGCTGTCATCATTGATAGACAGCATTTCTCTTGTTTCTTGTGTTGACGAACTTGACCAACTACCTATCAGATCTGGGGTGGCCACAGGGGTGGCCAATGAGCTTTCAGGGGTGGCCCCGGCCACATTCAGTTGTATTTACATTCAGTATTTACATTCAGTATAATTTGTTCTGATTATAAATGTGAAGGAATAGATACTGCTCACTAAATAAGTATCACTCCACCACCTCTCTTGATATCTAGGTGCATGAGAGTGAGTCAGAGACCGGTGCAGGATGCAGGGACAGTGCAGAGAGATCCTTTGTTGTGGTGAGTGATGAAAGGGATTTGACCAGTGGCGGCTGGTCAATGCGGGGCGCTGGGGCGCCGCCCCATCCAATAATCTAGAGAAAGTCTACTTAAACATATTAAATATAAATTAATTAGATAAAGCTAAATCATTATGAAATAAAAAGTATTTTTTTTGCTTGTAAAATGCGCCTGTTAGTCTCTCAGCACCTGTCAGCATTCATTATAAATCGATTCCAAATTGTATTTTAGTCATTTCTATATGTACTTCCTGTATTCGGGGCGCCGGCCTAATGGGAGTCAATGCAAGCCCTCAAACTGTTGACAAGCACATGACCTGAGGCTGCTCTCTCATTGGCCTGCGTCACGTTTCCCACGGGTCCAGCTCAGTGCGCCCCGGACACGCCCACTTTTATTGGCAGCGAATTGTTGTTGTTTCATGTTTTTTAATCTACTGTGATTGGACAGTTCCGGCTGTCATTCACGCCCTCCCGTCAGCTGCTGTCACCCAAACTCCTGCTGACGGTAGGTTCAGGAGATGACGTTAAAGTGGAGCCGCGGAAATTAAAGAAGATTATTTTGTAATTTCTCTACAAAAACATAATTTCACAAGACTTTCACTAGAAGAGAGAAAGAGGATAAAGCAGCAGCAGGTGATGGAGGAGCTGAGAGTTTCTCCTGCTGCTGTTATGATAAACGGAGCTAGCTAGCTGGATGCAGTGTGAGTTATTCCTTTTATTGCTTAATCTGTTTGCTGTTTCAAAGTGTCAGCACCGAAACGTTGTGGACAACGACAGGGGAACGAGACCTAAAACATATCTCTGAAAAAAATCAAACAGAAAGCTGCAGCCATCGAGACAATAGCATGGAGCTAAGTTGTTTTTAGCAGACTTAGCATTGCTGAGCTCTTTCTGCAGCTGTTTCACCACATCTGGCCACATGTAGACCTCTGCTATGCCAAGCTCCAGAAGAGGAACATAGATTCAGTCAGTGGGTGCATCCAGCAGCTCCAACAGGACATATAAAAGATCAGGTAGTAGCTGCATTGCTGTTATTAATATTGTAAAGTGTTAAAAAAATACTTTATAAAAGACATAACTATGAAGTGTAAAAAACTCAAATGCATAAATGCAGGATAAGAAATGATGGAAGTAATTTTGACTATTACAGTTGATTTGGGGTACATTTCATTATTAAAATAAGTTAAATAAATTATGCTTAATCACAGCAGTGTATAGTGCTTAATGCGACATCTATTGTCATGTTTAGGTATTGCAACAACTAACAGATTACAGTGAAATCAGGACTGAAGACACAATAACTAAAATATAGGTGGTGTCTCTTTTTAAGCATATTACCTTATTGGTAACTCTGCTTTAACTGCTGGTAACTTTAGGTGATGTGAGTGAAATGGGCATTTTATCATGTCTGGTTATATTTTTTTATTCCTCTCTCTGTGGGTCTGAGATACCATACTGGGACAAACCAGGGGACATTATAGTGTGTTGTGTTGTTTTTAGATTAGTTTTCCTTTCTTATTTTTATTTTTTTGCTGCGGTATGAAGTGGTGCTACGGCTTATTTGACACTAACCCTAGGACCACCAACCATCAAACTGCGCCCCCCCAAACATTTTTGTCACCAGCCGCCACTGGTTCTTGTACTGTTTATTTCTGAATGCAGAAATAAAATCACTACAACATCAAAATTGTGATTTTTTTTTTGTTGCTAGTCTTCAATCTTGCATCAAGGCATCAATTTTCGCAGATAGCTAAATATAAAAGGGTGTGCAGGTAGTCGAATGGTTAGAGCGCACCCACGTAAGCAGGGGACCTGGGAGGAGGACTTTTGCTGAATGTCCTGGGAAAAAAATCTCATTTTAAGATTTTATTTGCTAGTTATTATCTTATTTTTAATATATGAATTATTATAATCTGCTCAACCAGGGACTACAAGACTCATTTCAAGGAATTCTGTCTTAAATAAAGGAGATATCATTGAAGTAAGCACGGATTGCTTAAATTTTAGTCTAGTTAAAGGCACATTTTGAGTATTCAGTGCCTAGACATTTTTTTAAGTACATTTTTCTTACCCCATTGGCAGATTTTTTTGCTCAATACAAGACAATATGGCTGGATTCAGGATTATTTGGCTTATTTTGAGAGGGGCCGTTTTTGCAGTGTAGTTTCAGCAGCTAATATTTATATTGTAAGCTTGCATTATTATCATAGTTTCAATTGTCAATTTAAAATGACTGATATACATACCTAAATTGTTAAATAGCCTACTTAGTTATACTAAATAGCCTAATAATTTTACAAAAAGAGTAATGTCATCATGATTATGGATTCAGAAGTGCAATTTAATGAACGGGACATAGTATACATTTGCTCATTGCCTACATCCCCTGTAGTTCACACCCATTACTCAGGGGTCTCTGACAACTGACAATATAATATACGCTCAGCCTGCGGATCGACATTGTTAATTTCTCTGTGGTAGTAAGCATACAGTGATGTTAAAAAGAAAATCCAAGTCAGTTGACTCTGAAGCTCAACTGCTGATGTTACACCTGCGGCCGGATTGCTGTCAGCACAGACCTGCTAACACCCGGGATGACAACGCAGAGCAAGCCGGCAGAAGTATGAGGGTAACAGTCCAACATCTCAACCTCTGTGTCTTTTGTGCTGATAAACTACAGTAGGTTACATCACAGTAGTTGTAGTAGTTGTTTGGTCTTGATACCCGTGTGGAGGTGTTATGTGTTCAATAAGTGATTATCATATCTTGCTTATCTAGTATATGATGTCACCCCTTTTTGGGGTCGTAACATGCTATAAATACATTTGTGAATACTGTATGTGCATGACATGGGACAGAAAGGTGATGATGCATATTTGAGTGATCGAAGTGAATAAACGTGGAGAAACTTTACACAGTAATCTGCTGTCTTTCAGGAACAGTAAAATCTAGAGCTGTCTTTCACCATTTGTTTATTGTTTGCACACATTGATATTACAGCTTATTACCATTATATTATACAGTACATATATAAGAGTAAGATCCACAGCATATCAAAAGTAAAGGATGAAAAAGAGTTCAGAAAATAACATCACTAAGTATCAATAAATCTGCCTTGAAATCAAATAATTTCTCCCAGAGAGGAATATTGTTCACTGTCACCATGACAACTGTTACAGTACAAAGATCCATAGACTATGCAGGGCTGTAATCGAACAGCAGAGTTGAGGAGAAACATTTTTATAGAAATTAAATGAACATGACTGATACTTGGTTGATTTTACTGTAAAATTACTGTAAGATTAATTTGATATAGAAATTCTTGAAATATGTGTAACCTTAAAATTGAAAATAAAATGTAATGAGAAATTTTTTTCTTGTAGCTTTAAATCCTATTCAGTAGTTATAGGTTCCATATTTCTGAGGTTACATTTCTCAATCCTGCTATAATCCACATTACAGCTGAGCTGTGTTCAACCAGACGAGGAGTTTGACAAGGAGCTCCATTGTCCCCATTGTGTTTTCTGTGCCTGTTAACGTCCAGATTTGAACCCTGTACAAACACCACAGCTTTGTGGAACACACCTCAGGTTGTTTTAATTTATGGCAGAATGGGCACAGTGGCACTTTGATGGCTGATCACATGATCACTTGGGGAAAACAAATAAGGCACACACACACACACACACACACACACACACACACACACACACACACACACACACACACACACACACACACACACACACACACACACACACACACACACACACACACACACACACACACACACACACACACACACACACACACACACACTGCTGTTGTCAAAGGAAAAAAATCAAGTTACATATAGTCAGTCTTTCATGGGCTAAGAAAAACTACCTTGATTTCATCTTATTTTTGCAATCAGGTTTTGACAGATGTGTTGTACAACTTTCTCAACCTAAAGAGTCATTATCTCAAATAATAAGAATCACCAAAACTCGAGTCACTATGTTTCCACCTTACAACAACAATATATATACACACACATACCTCAGGTGACATTTTTTAACTATATATTTTAACCCCAAGAATTAGACCTATTGTGTCTATTTGGGGCCAGCTGAGATAGCATTTACACTCATACACATACACACACCCATGTATACACCAATAGCATGTCAAAATACCAAGACACTGACATGACTGGGGCTTACAATAAGTAAAGATTTTCTTTTTTCTTTTTTTTGCTTTCAGTTTCAGTCAAAATAAATCTCTATCTTTTGGTACTTTTAAATCACATCATATTAACAATTATAGCAACATCACAACAGTACTGCAATTTTTTTGGCCATTTACAGAATAAAAGACAACTGAATCAATAGAAAAGTTTGGCCAGGAGTCATCACCAGAGACTGCATGACCACAGAAAGGGGACGAAACTGATCAGGGTCACACAGGACAAAGGTTACCGTTTTGTTCCTGTGACAATCCAGCCAAAGTCTTATATAGCTATGATTTGAATGTGACATAACACAAAGCTTTGAATGAGTGGAATTTGGAGAAAGTTTGGCAGAAAATGAGAAAGGTATCTGAATTAAAGCTTTGGAAATTGAATGATGACCAAAGATAAAGTTTTAAGATGCACAACAAAGTACAGAAATTGTATTTGGCCCGGGAATTATAGCTTTAACAATAACTTAAACATGCTGGGAGATGTTTAGGAAACTGCTAGCCCTCTGTCTTCTCATTATTTCTTTTTTATATTCACATAGCTCTTCTTTTGAAGCGAAATTTAAACTCCAGTTGAAGCCGCTGTTAGTGTGGACGGATGATGCAGCTGAAGCAGGTCTAAATGGAGCTTACAAACAGTGACTTAAACCTGTACTGTGTATCACTAGTGTACCATACACCACTGGTTTCTAAACATTTTTGGCTTGTGACCATTTAAAACCAGATGAACCTACATCACAGATTGTTCAAGAGTGATGTTTTATCTCAGATTTCTTAATTTGTTTTGAGTTTTGAGAGTCCTGGACAGATACAACTGGAAGTCTACAGCTCCTTCTGTCTGTTGATGCAGTAAATTGGTGGCTATTTCAAGGTTGACAAAGTTTATATCTAAACAGTGTTTTGTATTAAAAAGTGAATGAACAATGCTGAAATGTTTGTAGGCAAGATCACATGGTACTGTACAAGCAAGATAATTCACACCAAACTGCATGAAAAAACAAAAGCACTCAAGAGGTTCAGTATTCAACCCCTTGTGCTGAGTGTTATTTTCAATAATCACACAGCTCAGCATAGAAGATCCCTAACTGACAGACCAGAGGACCCTGCTGATATCCAGAAACCATCATACAACTTGGACAGGCTCCATTAGTGACACAGCCTCAAGCAAAATGTAAGGCAACTAAAGATATAAATAAAACTCACATCACATCATTATCATTAATTATTTAAAGTAATATTCCAAGCCATATATAGGACGAATACAAATAAATAAAAAGGATTACTCTTGCATCATCTTGCATTCCAAACTCAATTATCCAGAATGCACACAGAGGTGATGCCATGCATCATTACTATTAGAGGAAAACAAAGAATAATGATTTACAACAACCCAACACAAATATTATGATGATAACTTGCATCAGTACTGTCATGTGATCAGACCAACAGTCTCCTCACACAACAACACGACAACCAGGAGTCCAACAACTGCACTGGGCACAAGCTTTCAACTCCCATAAATCCTGAAGAGTGACATCAGTACATTACGCGAACAATTTGCTGACTAACCCAGCTGACGTGATGTTTCAAATCAAAACATTGCATCCAACTTTCCCTGAATAGAGCTTGGTTACATTTTTGTGATTCATGATAATAAGATTGGTATTTGTTTTCATATAAGTCTTCTACTAAACCTAGTGCCAGCGCATTTAATTTATTCAGCCCTGGCTATAAGCTGTTTTAAAACCTGGAGTAAAAAATGGAACTTAAAACTTACATGAAGCTATAGCTTCTACAAAAGAGTACAGTGAGAAGTGAAAGCAGATCTATTAGAGATTGGGTGGTTGTCTGGATAAGATAAACATGGTAGGGAAATAAGAACGTATTAAAAGACAGACTAACAATGTTAGTTTTGGTCTTTACGGTGGAATTTTCTGACAATAAGGAAAACTGGAATGAGTTATCTGTTAAAGACTTATACGCAACTGGAAGTAATTTCCTGCTTATTCTAGCCAGCAGAACACGGGTGAGTTTTCCGGATTCCTACAACTGAATATTCCACTTCAGTGTATGGAGCTACTGTATGTCTGCCGTCTATTCCGTACCATTAAAAAAAGCTACTCTGAGAAGTACTCTGAGAGTTTGGTGAATTCTAATGTTGTAACAGGGGTAGAAGTTATGCTGACTAAATCCAGGGATAATATTATATATTAAGTCAAATGTAGGAGAAAGCCATAAAGAGTCATACCATGATATGGTACAGCATATTATAGAGCTGCTGCTACTTACACCAGCTCCAGCACTGATTTCCTCCAACATTTTCTGAGTTGCGGGTATAAAGACACAACTCATATTTTACTAGCTGCTTTAATTACAGCATTATAGATTGTCCACACTGTTTGGTACCAGGTTCATCTTTTCAATTTCCCCTGAGAAACTATCATGGAGGTGCACCTCCATTCTCTTTATCTTGTATCTCTTTTTTTGGAGCATAATCCTAGAGGTGACATTTGGTAACTGCATTGCTTTTCTCTTTAATTATCTAGAATTATTATTCTCTCTGGGTCTTTCTGAGAACACTGGAGGCCATTTTTCTGTAGTTTTTTGGCACTACATAGAAAACAGCAGAGAGACATATTGACAACAGCACTGCACAGAGAGGACCGGGGATGTCTAGAGACTCTATTTCCAACTGCTACAAGACTACAGTCAGACTGTGTTCACTTAGACAGTTAAATACAACTATAAACACATGCAATTAGGGCTGGAATTTCTAGTAGAAGTAGAAGGGTTGGTTGCGTGTAGTAGGGTGGTGGAGGAGTCAGGAAGGTTGCCTGTATTGTAGCCAATACCTAGAAGATCCCTGATTATGTTACAGCACTTTATAGTGTAGTATATTTCTAACCATTGAGTTTCTTCATTATCAATCCCATCTACACTTGTTGGTATTTGTATGGTGATTTTTCTGACCAAATTTGTCTGCATCTGGGGTAGAAAAAAAATGATGTCCCCTTCCTTCACCCCACCAGAACCAGCCGGAGCTCTGACTAGTTCAGTTACTTTTCCCAACACCAGACCTATTGGGCAGTGACTCAGAATTTTCTCCCAGATCACTGTTTTGGTTTTGAAACTAAACATTTTTGCGCAAGTTGAAAGAAATTATTCCTCCAATGATAGAAATTGGAGGAATAATAAAATGCTGTAACAAAGTCAACGACTTTCTAGTTTTTTTATGGTTACTGTTATATTATTAGCACTTACTGAGTAGCCCTCTCAAAATGACAACAGGCAACACCAAAGTAGCAAAAATAAATGACCTGCCTGGTCAAAACTTTGCCACCAACAACAGATGTTAAATATGTCGGACCAGAGAGAGTCACTGTGAATGGATGAGAATTCAATTTATAAGCTTGGATAAATTGAATTTTGTGCTACAAGTCATTTTTAGAGAGAGGATTACTCTACATTTCGATTTATGTCCATTCATGCCTGGAGTTGGAACTTTGATCTGGACTGGAAATGACCACTTCAAACAAAACATGCTCTGCCTGTGTCCCAATCAGAATGTTGACTGGTTGGAGACAAAAATGAAATGTTATTGGTTCATGGAATATTTTACTGTAGGTGTTTAAAGGGAAAAGCAGAGGGAGTTGGTTTAGTTTAAGTGCAGTTGGTTGAGAAGTACCCTCTCAGCGGAGGTTCTGACTGGAAGAAAATGGGCCAGGATTTAGGTGAAGACCAGATGCTGCTGGTCCAGCAGGGTTCTGGTGAAGTTGTTGATTGGTCCAATGGCGCTTAGTGACATAGCGTTGTCCCGCCCCCAGAGCAGGTTGGGACCAAAAACCACAGCCAGGTTACTGTTAGTCATCTTATTCACTTCACTATTAGCTGACACCTGCAAACACACACACACACAGCAAACTGTAGGTAACAGACAAAACTAATTTACAGGTAAGATGATGGATAAGTGTAATCTGTCATCTGTACCTGTGCAAGGAACGTGATGAGGTATCTCAGTGACTTGTAGTTCTCCTCTGGCAGTGACTCTACCAAAGTCTTCATCACTGTAACCTGACTGTCACTGGACACAGCTGGAACACACAAAACACTAGAGTGAATTAGAGCTCATGTAAGTAGAGCAGTAAATCAGTACATTTACATCACGTTATGAAGAAAATTAATGCACTGTACAAATGTGGTTCTCAAATTTGTTTAAAATCTCTGTATACATGTGACAGATCAGTAATCAGATTAATTGATTTATATTTACTTAGGTGCAACACCTGAGTGTTGCAACTAAGTAAAGGTCATATTGACTCCTCTCCCCACATAGATAGGGCAGTTTCTGAGGGTTGTTTCAAAACAGACTGTCACAGTCAGAACAGACTTTGACTTTTATTTTTATTATAGTTTTTCTTTCTTTCTGTCCTGACCTGCCAAGGGACAACGGATGAAAACTAGCTATTTTAGCTAATTTCGGAGCATTTACATTTTAATTTTAAATGTTCATGAATGTACATTGTCCCTTTTATAACCTGTCCATGACCTGAATGTACAGGAAGTCATTTTTAATGTATTACATTGGCACCATCTCGCCAAACAATAGATAACTAACAATATCTGAGAACATACAGGTGAAGTTGACAATATCGTTGTAGAGCTGGTAAGTCAGCAGAGGCTCAGGTAGTTCCCTTAGAAACGTCTTCAGAATCACAGCAGCCAAGTGGACATCTTCCATCTCTTTGAAGTCCACTGCCGTACCTACAAAACACACACGCGCATGCACACCCACACACACAATTAGAAAATAAACTGTCTGGAAAAAGAAACCCACATTCTGCACTAAAACTCATCGCCACCAAAGAAACACCTGCAAATGACACACCTATAAAACATCTGCAGTGCTGGTGGAACAATTCTGTATCATAACACTTCTGACATCTCTGTCCACATCAGCAGGTGTTTATTGTGAATAGCAAACTCAAATGCTTGAGTGTTTTTATATATTCTCATTTCTTTAAATGGACTCCAATTACTTTTTGTTGATGTTATTAGCCTAGGGCAGGGGTTGGCATGTAAGCTTGGCCAATTTCTTCTAAGCCACAAGCCGGAGCATAATCAAAGACTAATATAAGGACTGTGTGTGTGCCCATATATATATATATATATATACACTACCGGTCAAAAGTTTTAGAACACCCCAATTTTTCCAGTTTTTTATTGAAAATCGAGCAGTTCAAGTCCAATGAATAGCTTGAAATAGTACAAAGGTAAGTCGTGAACAGCTTCAAGCACAGCTTAATAGTGGTCGTAGTAAGCAAGTCTCAGTTTCAACTGTGAAGAGAAGACTTTGAGTGGCAGGTTTGACAGGTCCAGTTGCAGCAAGAAAGCCATTGCTAAGACGTCAGAATAAGAAAGAGAAGCTTGCCTGGGCCATGAAACACCGCCATGAAACTGAAGACTGGAAGAAGGTGTTATGGACTGATGAATCAAAATTTGAAATTTTTGGTTCAGCACCAGGATTTTTGTACGCCGTCGAGTAAGGGAAAGGATGGTTCCTCAGTGTGTGACATCAAATGTCAAACATGGAGGAGGAAACGTGATGGTCTGGGGCTGTTTTGCTGGATCCAGAGTCGGTGACTTGTACAGAGTGAGAGGCACCCTGAACCAAAACAGCTACCACAGCATTCTGCAGCGCCATGCAGTACCCTCTGGTATGCGCCTAGTTGGTCAGGGATTCATCCTACAGCAAGATAATGACCCAAAACATACATCCACGCTATGCCAGAACTACCTCAGGAAAAAAGAACAAGATGGTAAGCTTGAAAACATGGAGTGGCCAGCACAGTAAAGCAAAGCAACCTACAAGTGCCACACATTTATGGGAACTTCTGAAGAAAGAATGCCACGAGTGTGTTCAGCTGTTATACCTGCCAAAGGTGGCTACTTAGATGAGTCAAAAGTTTAGAATACATTTTGGTTTATAAATTGATTCCATGATTTCTGTTTTAACCTACATTGTTTATTTGTTCTATGCTTTCATTTCTGAGTACAATGAGGCATTAAACTGCATAATTTTCAATAAAAAACTGGAAAAATTGGGGTGTTCTAAAACTTTTGATATATATGTATAACCCTAACCCTAACCCTGCTTAGGCTGCTGCCCCCGCGACCCGACCCCGGATAAGCGGTAGAGGATGGATGGATGGATGGATGGTGTTTACATAAACCATAATATTTATTATATATTAATTATAAATATATAATAATAATAATATTAATAATACTAATCAGGCCAGCTGACAGCCTTGCCTGGGCCCAGGACGAGATAATATTAGATGGGCCCCCCCGCGCCCGGATCTGCTCTTCCTCTCCTCTTCCTCAGTGTTGGGGAAGCTACTTTGCAAGCGTAGCTTGTAAAACTACATGAAGTTCAGCCTGGCAGTAGTTTGAACAAACTACCCCTGGAGAAATGTAGTTTGTACTACAGCTAAAAAAAGTAGCTTTAGCAACTACTTATACTCATTATACTCAGCGTTAAATAAATCAATATGTGGTTTATATTAAACAAAATATAATAGCCTACAAAAAATTCACATGCCAGCATAAATATGCCTCTCAACTCAGTTTTATTTTTTTAAAGAAAAAAAGCTGACATTTTTGGCCAATATACTGTAGGTTCACCATAGACTTGTTGGGTAAATATAAAGAGAAAATGAAAATCCTACCACAATACTCACTTGTAAATCAGAAATGTAAATCAGTCAACAAAAAATGTAATAAAAAACCCAAAGAGGCAGACATATTCTAGATCGGTATGTCTTGAACAACAATGTTGGCATGTCATGACATGATTCATGCCTTTTTTCCAGAGAGTTCTGGAACACAATAATAGTAAAATAAAAATTATATTATATAGGTCTTTTTTTAATAAAAAATATTTCATGTGCAGGTGGTCGAGTGGTTAGAGCGCATGCCATATACACTGCTAAATAAAGGCGTCTATGCCAACAAAATCTTTAAAAAAATAAATAAATAAATGTCATGTTATTGACCATAATTGTAGTTTGTAAATTGAGTTTAATTACAAAAAATGACCCAAAAAGTAGTTGAAATACTTGAAGCAGCACAAAATATGAATGTAGTTTAACTACCAGCAAGCTACAGCAAATTGTAGTTAAGCTATGTAGTTCAACTACATGTAGTTTAAGTCTCCCCAACACTGCCTCTCCTCTGCTCTTCCTACTCCTACTCTATCAGACTCGGTCATTTTAGTTGACCATAATGCAGGATCACTGAAATTAAATGTCTGATCAGTCTCTGATCCATCCTGCTCAGACTCTCTGAGGGGGCAGCGGGCCCCTCCTGCTCCACTGTCACTCTCTCGCTCTTCTCTCTCACCGGTAGCCTGACTCTGTCCCTCCGTTGCGGGGCAGCTCTCCCGCATCACTCTCTCTGTCACCTGACTGCAGCTGGATCTCTCTCCTCTCTGTCTCATCCTCTCTGACGGAGCTACCAAACTCAACTGTTTCTGTCAAAGATAACGTGTTGTGTCAGGCTTTTATACAAGCTGGGCATTAGAGCTGGCCAGTTAGATTACGTTACAAGGCTGGTAAACGTTGGCTGCACTGTTTCTTACCTTGCTCTACGTTGACTTTACTAGTTCAAGCTTCACCGTCACCACCTTTTTTTAAATATTTGTTTAGAAAATCTCTAAGGCCTCTATTTTCTTCTTCTCTTTTCTTTCCTGTTCTGAGCACTTGGGCTGACCGGACATTTTTAGCGTACTGAACTTGAACTCAAATGACAACATCAAATTTTGATCAGTGGCAAAACCATTTTTGTGTTGGGGGGGGGGGGGGGGGGTTCTTGACCACTATTTCAAGGGCAATTAGGAAGAAAACAAATAAAAAGCTTTTATGTAACTCAAATATTAAAATTTCTTTCCACAAATAGGCCTATTTTGAGAAATGATTCCATAATTAATGAGAGCCCAGTTCTGGACCCCCCCCCTACCCTGGGCCCAGGACAAAAGACCCGTTTGTCCCCCCCTATCGGCGGGCGTGATACTAATAATGATAATGATATATAATTTTCATTTTGCTTTGTTACACATCAACACGTACAGTGGAGCCTAACTTATTCTAATAATTATTTGACATACTTTTACTCTCAAAATGATTCCTTGGTATATATAGTCATATGCAGTATTGGGAATAACGGCGTTATAAATAAACAGCATTACCTTTTTCAGTAACGGGTAATCAAATTAATTACTGTTCCCCCCGTTACCGTTACTGCCCCCCAAAAATGCGGCGTTACTTCTTAAGACCTCATTGAAGCGGTTTTCACCCGAACAGGCGCTTCTCTCTCTCTCTCTCTCTCTCTCTGTCTCCCTGCCAAAGAGTGGCTGCACTTAGAGGCAAAACCAAAGACAGAGTAGGACGCAAATGAGACACAATCTCCCGGAATAGACAGGGCAAGAGACAGTCCAGCAGAGGGCGGTTTATGCAACAGTTAGGGATGCCAACTGCCATAAACTCACAGAAAAAGAAAATGGGGGTAAGGCCAGATGTACCTGTAGGAAGATGTTTTCGAGCGTGTCCAGTTTCTAGCCACTCTTGAAGAAAGGAGCTGTATTGCTTTTTAGTTATCAATTCACCAGTAAAAGCACTGGCAAGTTGTGGATTCAAATGTGTCATCAGCAGTCTTATGATTGGTTCGCTTGCTCCACGTATTTTTCTTCACTACACAGCCATAATGGCATCCCTGAAGTGTTACTCGAACCCCTTTCCCACATGAACTGCAACCCTGAGACTTCACAGACATTACCCAGAGGAGCTGTATATGCAGATGTCTGAATCTGTTGGGCCAGACATTAAATTGACTTTATTCTGCCAGCTCCCTAGTACAAAGTCTGTGTAATGTTCGATTCAGCCCATGTGCAAGTACAGCAATGAATTTTACAGAGAATTAACAGCAAGCAAGTGGCTGGGTTACGCTCATGTGGCTGGCGCTGAATAAACACAGCACACCAGCTGAACGTGTCGCTTTAAAGCTAGCACTAATAGGAGAGAAGACTTCCTGTGATTTGTTGTGAAATAAAAGCTATTTTAAAGGCTTAAAAACACTGAAATATAACAGCAGCATACATTTTTCATGATGCCTCCTGTATGTTCTACCAAGGTGCCACTGCTCACCTAAAACAAATCAAATTAGGAACAAACAGAACGACATTCACAGGTTGAGGGTGTGTTAGGAGGAATGTAGGCCATTTGTTAATAGTTCTGCAGTAGCCATTCCACGTTTTTGTCGTCTAACAACCTCAACATGCCCCAGACCCAGTCTATAGACTACTTAAACAGACCAATATAACCTACCTGAGTTGTACTTGAGCTGGACCTCCTTTACCAGGGTCACATTGGCAGACCGTCTGAAGATGCCCTCAATCTCCAAACCTGACGCACACACACAGAAAGGAGCAATGAGGAAGTTGTTACGCAATTAATTTATTAAACGCTTTTGAGCATGTGTGTTTGGGTTTGTACAACTAGAAGATAAGAGTCACCTTGCTCTGAGAGGAAGCTAATGGTGTCTGTCATCACCACAGGAACTGAATCATTATCTGGACTCCTCTGCCTGAGCCTGACACACACACACACACACACACACACACACACACACACACACACACACACACACACACACACACACACACACACACACACACACACACACACACACACACACACACACACACACACACACACACACACACACACACACACACACACACACAGGAGTTAGCCTTTAACCTTTTGACAAGGAAATGTTTCTGTGCTGGTCATTTCAATATGCCAAAACTGGATATGACAGACAGATTAGCAGAGATATAGTGACTTACAATATGAGTGGAACCCCAAAGATCTGGTTGGGGAGGGGAGGGCTGCGAGGAGGAGACATGGGAGGCTGGGCAGCTGGTTTCAGAGATGCTCTCAACTTGTTGTCGTACCTGGACACAGAGACAAAGTTAGATTATCAGCAGTAAAGGTTAACAAAGCTGTACTGTAATTGTGAGAGTGAATAATAGGTAAAACATTAGTGAATGTAAAACAATCTGCTATTTCACCACCAACATATTGAAAAGTATGTATAGTGTGTAAAATGACAACAGTGGAACGTAGTAGGAAGTCAAATGCAAATATCTATTGTGTATCCTTTAAAAATGGATTTTTAGAATAAAATCTGAACACCAGTTCTTACTCTTTGACACGGGCAGGAATAACCAGCTGCTCACACTTCACCACGTCTTCCAGCTCACTCAGATAGCTCACATAGTTGATCTTCCTGCCAAATTTAAAACTATACAGAGAAAGACAAAATGTGCTCAGGAAAAGCCTAAGAAGATTTGAAAAGTTCTGAAATACTTCATTAATAATACAGTTTTGACATTAGTTATTGGACAGGTAAGCATAATGCTTATTTGTGCAAGTATTGTTGGGTTGGTATTACTACATGCAGATATGCATCCTGGATCTGTCATTAACCTGTAAATTGTAAATCAAAAACAAGACAAATTTCCAGTGTTGCAGTTTTTTATGGCTGCCACTTGATGTCAATAGAGTCATGTTTTAGGGATTTCATCTTTTCATAAAGTTGCTCCAAAGCCATACCAGATAAACCTGTTGTCATTCCTAATTTAAAGCACAGGTTATGCTTGAAGCGTCCTATGAGAGATTATATGAAAAGATATGATTCATTGAATTCACAGGAAATCAAGGCTCATGGAAAAGTATTCACACCACACAGGTAACATTGCTTTACCTTTGACACACCCACTAACTGAACTGTGTGCTAGTGTGCTATTCTTTTTTTATTTTACTTAGTGCAAAAGGTAAAAACGATAAATATATTGATCCTGATAAATATGGGAAGTAATATTATAGGAAAAAAAAAGAACCTGATGATCGGTTTGAAGAGGATCAGCAGAGTCTTGATAAACATGGTGGGATGGACAATATATAGAGCCTTGATATTCTTCTTATACCTGAAAACACACAGACACATCTACAGCAAACATCACACTGGGAACATTTTTACACACATAATGATATTCTACAAACACAATAAGCTATACAGCAGATATTCTGCCACAGCAACTCCATTGCTTTGCACACAGTGCCTTAGCTGTGCTGACAGCCACAAGTTAAATGCATTGAATTATTTCAATACTTATTTAATTAAATTGGTAATCATTTATTTTGTATCCTGCAATAGGTGTTTTCATTTTAAAGAATGTAATAATTAAATTGGCTTACAGCACATAAGCACACATCACCAGGGCTAATTTATATATTACCTGCAGCTCCCTGGTGGCTTATGTCCATCCTAATTGCACACTGTGCAAAATGCATGATATGGGACTTAAGAGGGTCGGAAGCATGGCCACTGTTATTGATATTTCATCAAAAACTTCTGGGGGACATGGACCCTCTTCTTTTTGTCAGGTCTGCTGCCCTGTCACTTCCTGTCATTTCCTCATCTGCCATGATAGTGGCAGGGTGGTAAAGTTGCTATAAAAGATTTGTTGGCTACATGTTTAAACTGTATAAATAATCACATTCTTCCTTATATACAGGCCTATTCTATTTGCGATGGATATATATAAAGGCTAAAATACACACGCCCGCGCGCGCACACACACAAACAGATGCACTGCTACCGCTAATTTTTTTTTCACATAGACTTTGCTCGAATGTTTTCACATTGAAAGTAACGTTATTAACGGTTCACATTTACCAAAAGCTGGCAGGTCTGCTGACCGCCAGCTGCAGCGAGTAGCGTAACGTGGAGGGAAGCAGAGGGCAGGAGGCAGGGAGAAGGGGGAGCGGGAATGTTACGCTATAGGTTCGGCAGGCTTGTTATTCTCCGCTACTCTACAATGATTGGTTGAAACTGCTTCACCACGCTGCTGTATCATGCGGTCAGACATGAGTACTGCACGCGCACATTTCCCACAGAACTCACATGTCAGCCTTTTGCGTAGTTTAGAGAGGCGAGCTGTACCAGCGCATTTAGATGTCAAATTGCATACCTGCTACGCAAAATGCGTACAGGTTGGCAGGTCTGGACTTGGAATCGGTTGGCGGCATCACACACGCGCCTAGCTGGTATTAGCATGAGTGATAACGAGATCTCGTCACACCCCTACCTCGTCACACCCCCTACCACCCCGCCTGCACTTAGCTCCAAGCTCCTCCTTCAGCACCTCCCCTGAACCCTGTTTGACATCTCACTCATTCTCCTCCTTTCAGCTCCCCTCTGACTCAGATATATCAGACTTCATCCGAAAGTCCAAGCCCTCCACCTGTCAATTAGATCCCCTCCCCACAATTCTGGTGAAAGCCTGCCTCCTCTCTCTGCTCCCCCTCATCTCTGCCATCATCCACTCCTCACTCTCTACTGGAATTGTCCCTACACTTTGGAAAACCGCAGCCATCACTCCAATTTTGTAAAAACCTGGTGCCGACCCTAACTACAATAATCTTCGTCCCATCTCCAACCTACCTTTCCTCTCCAAAATCCTTTATAAAACAGTTGCCTCTCAAATTCAATGTCATTCAACCCTGAACAACCTATACGAGCAATTCCAGTCTGGTTTCCGCCCCCTCCATAGCACTGAATCTGCACTAATCAAAATCACTAACGACCTCCTCCTGACAGCCGACTTTGTTTTACTCAATATTCTCATCCTCTTCGACCAAGTGCAGCCTTTGACACTATCTCTCACACTATCCTCCTCAACAGACTAATCTCCATCTGAATCTCACACACACCCCTTGACTGGTTTAAATCCTACCTTTCAGGCCACACTCAGTTCATCCAACTACAATCCTTCAGTTCCCAGCCGTACCCCGTCACCACTGGTGTACCCCAGGGCTCTGTCCTGGGGCCCATACTCTTCATCATCTACCTACTTCCCCTCTGCAATATCTTCCACAAATATGACATCTATTTCCACTGCTACGCGGATGACACCCAGCTCTACCTCTCCAGCAAACCCAATTCCACTCTCCCACCTTTCTCCCTCACTGACTGCCTCAGTGAACTCAAATCCTGGTTCTTCGCCAACTTTCTCAAACTTAACAGTGATAAAACTGAAATCCTCATCATTGGCACAAAATCAACCCTGGACAAAGACGACAGTTCTTCCCTCACCATCGACCACTCCTGTCTCCCCCTCCCCTGAGGTTAAGAGTCTGGGTGTCGTCCTTGACAGCACATTATCTTTCCAATCATATATCAGTAACATCACCCGGTCTGCATATTTCTATCTATGTAATATCAATCGCCTCTGCCCCTCCCTCTCTCTCTCCCCACTCCACTGCCATTCTTGTACACAGCCTTGTCAGCTCCCGCATCGACTACTGCAACTCTATTCTCTTTGGTCTACCTCACAAATACCTCCAAAAACTTCAACTGGTTCAGAACTCTGCAGCTCGGATCGTCACCAGAACCCCCTCCATCCACCACATCACCCCTGCTCTGCAGCAAATAGGTGTCATTTCCCTGCAAGTGTGTGTGCACAGCCTAGGAAATAAATGTTCCAATCGACTTAAAAAAATCCTCCTGTTTACATTCAAGGCCATCCACAACCTTTCCCCTCCTTATCTGTCTGACCCCTTCCTGTTCCCTCAGATCTGCCTCCTCCATCCACCTCTCTGTCCACCCTGCCCGCCTCGTTATAATGCGGAACAGGGCTTTCAGCCGCTCTGCCCCCCGACACTGGAACTCATTTCCAGACATCAGCCTTCATATCAAGGCTAAAAACTCACCTATTCAGACTTGCATAGACCACTTAACATGAACTGCACTACCTCACCTTACTCTGTTTTGTCTGTTCTACACTGTCTTTTATCTGTTTTGTTTCTTATTGTTTTGTCTATTATTTACCGTTTTGTTTATTAATTGTGTCCTCGAGTGCCCAGAGAGGCGCCTTCAAATAAAATGTATAATTCACAGTAAAAAACATGAAAATTAATAAGAGATGTAGTAATATGTGTAATAATTTATTTCTATTATTAGTGTGGGGGGGGGGGGTAATTGTATGTTTTAATGTTTCCATGTTTTTACTATTATTTTTATTTTTCAAATTCCACATTTTTATGTTTTTTTGGTTTCCAATTCTTACTGTTAAATGTTTGTTTTATGTAAAGAACATTGAGTTGCCCCAGGGTAATAAATGCTTTATAAATAAAGCTGCCTTGCCTTACCTTGCCTAGAGTAATCAAAGGATCTGAATTTGATCAGCTTTATTTAGCCAAAACTGACACTTATGCCTTGGTCCGCTTCAATAGCAATCCTTAGGATTAATTTAGTGAGTTCTGATATGAAAAGTAAGGATCCTGTCTTTGTGAACTTACTTTCTGTCAAACTCCCTGTATGCGTCTCGTAGCCAGCCGAGAGATGGTTTGTTTTCACTGGTCAGCCCATGATGGAAATAGATCAGAGTGTAGTCACTTTCTACATACTGATCCAGTGTTCCTTTAAGATACCTGTAAAAAGTAGAACGCATTCATTGTCATTTTAATATATGTGTATGTGTGTACCCACTGCACTCCATATGGGGGCAGGGGGTTCAGCATGTTACAGTTGTCAGGCAATGTTGGTGAAAAGAACAAAAATTGTAGCAAGAAAAGAAAACTGAAGTGGCATTTAGTTTCCTTTTACAGAAGTTATTGTGACACAGTTCCTTTTGTAGACTTCTGCTTCATACTGGGTCATATGGATATGCGGAACATAGTAAATATGTTGGTGGAATGCCCAGCAGTCAAACACACAAAAGCCATAATGTCTTTAATTCAGTTTCAACCAGTGATCTGTATTGTATGACAGTCCCTTCCCTCTTCATATTTCCTGTCACTGTCAGTAGTTTATATCTAACAAAATGTTGGCTTTTCGGAAATTCAGAAAAGAAACTGCAGCAACTAACAAACTGAATTTTATTCTAAATTTAGACAAGTTTAATATCCCTTCCTTACTGCTCCTGTAATAATCTGTGGCTCTTTCACTGGCTCCAAACTACCCCCTGAGTTCTGTTTTGAAAACTGTTGTAAAACTGAAAATACATGTATATGCTTTGCAGCTGCCTCCAACCACCAAGTTCACACTGGATATCCAGTTAAAACCTGCAGAGCCAACAACACAACCAGGGACATTTACACAGCATACAGGAAACTAGAAAGTACAGTGGACAGTATAGTATGTAATAAACATGTTACTTCAGTGTGTCATGATCTATTTTATCTCTTCACTGAAGAAGTATCGGATCGCATATGTGTTAATCCCATGTCAATAAGAGTATTTAAACACTTGAAAAATATCCCTTTAAAGTACATTTAAAAGAAAAAAAAAGTGTGATTAATCTCGAGGAAACTCATGATAATCATGCGATTAATCGCGATTAAATATTTTAATCAATTGACAGCCCTTATTATAATTTATCTTGATGTCATGTCTTTTGTCCTCAGGGTGGCATTTTAGGAAAGCTCATTTGATGTCCCTGACCAAAGGGTTCATTTTCTGGGAAGCTTTAATGCTTTGAGTAAATTCCATGGCTGTCTGCCCTTAACATTTTTGTTCTCTCTGTACGAATAGAAAAATAGAGCTTCTAGTGACACTGATGGGAAGGTCTGAGGGGTCAAAATTTCATGGTCTAAAAATAAATAGGAGGGAACCATGAATACACATAAAACTGCAATCTGGTCAACGGCAGTAGTAATGATTGACTGACCAAATGACATTGCCATTGCTCCCACCACTTGACAAAAAAGTAAATTGTGTTAAACACAGGCCAAATAATTACACTTTCCTGGAACCTCATAATAACTTACCCTGAAAAGGGACTAAATGTACGAATATAAGTACACTATTTCACAAGGAACTACTTAAGGGAGTGTTAGTCTGTTCTAAAAACACAACCTTTATCTGCAACAAATTGTCACCAGAGACTAAAAAGTTGAAGCCTCAATAAATCCTACTTCTCTTTAAATAAAAATCATCACATGTACAGAAATTTGAAGGACTTTATGTCAACCAGTCACAGGTTATATTTACTACTTTAATACTTACATCAGCAGTTTGTGATGGTCTAGCTGATGTTGTGGTGGCATCCTGCAGGCATTAAACACAATCACCTTCCTGCCAAAGTTATCATCGCCTGCACAAAGAGAGACAGACCAGGGTTCAATATGATCTACACTGCTCAAATTTTTTTTGACTTAATCATCACAGTATAACACCAAGTCAGTTACATTTCTTGGATATTAATCTGTCCATTTAGGAAGCACAACTGATTGTGAATCAGTTGCTTTGGTGCAAATGAAAGTGACAACAGGTGCAATGAAGAGGCAAAAACAAAACAACCTTCAAAAAGAGAATGGTTTTGCATGTAGTGGCCACAGACAGATGCTCTCTTCTTATCCTTTCTGACTGATTCTTTTCTAGTTTTGTGTTCTGCTAGTGTCCTTATCACTAGTGGTAGCATGAAGCGCTTCCTGCAGCCCAATCAGGTTGCCCAGATAGTCCAGTTCCTCCAGGATGGCACAATCATACGTGGGGCAGTAAGAAGGTTTGCTGTGTCTCCCAGCACAGTCTCAAGAGGATGGTGGAGATAGCAAGAGGCCGGCCGTTACACGAGGACAGCTGGACAGGGCCGTATCAGAGCATCAACTCAACTGCAGGAACGGAATCTGCAACTTGTGTGAGGAGTAACAGGAGCACTGCCAGAGCCCTACAAAATGACCTCCAGCAGGCGGCAGCTAACCCTAACTCCATGAGGGTGGCATAAGGGCCTGATGTCCTCGAGTTGGACCTGTGCTCACAGCCCAGCACCGTGCAGCTTGATTGGCATTCGCTAGAGAACACCAGAATTGTCAGGTCTGCCATCGGTGCCCCATTCTCTTCACAGATGAGAGCAGGTTCACACTGAGCACATGTGACAGGTGTGAAAGAGTCTGGAGACACCGTGGTGAATGTAACATCATCCAGCATGACCAGTTTGGTGTTACGTACCAGTATGAAATACTCACAGTCACTGTCAGACCTTACGCTGGTGCAGTGGGCCCTGGGTCCCTCCTGGTGCAGGACAATGCCCGGCCTCATGTGGCCAGAGTGTGTAGGCAGTTCCTGGATGACGAAGGCGTTGATGTCATTGACTGGCCCTCTAGTCTCCTGACGTAAATTGAACACCGCCAAGTACCACCACAGACTGTCCAGGAGCTCACTGATGCTGAACCAGATCTGGGAGGCAATCCCCCAGTACAACATCCGGCAACTCATCAGGAGCATGCCCAGATGTTGTTGGGAGTGTATACAGGCACGCAGGGGCCATTCACACTATTGAGTCACATAATGAGTTGCAGTGATGAAATTCATGCAAGTTATATCAGCTGTGTTTCTTTTTCCCCCGGTGTTATTTTGAATCCAGCTCTCAATGGGTTGATCATCACTGTTGTTAGGTCATTTTTTTCTCAATTATACAATGTATACCAAGATGGTCGCGCTTACCTGTGCAGCGGCTTCTCTAGCTCTCGGTGCTAATATTGTTAATATTGCAAATATTGTCAGCGTAGGCAAAACCTTAACCTACAGCAAGGCTGACCTCCTGGAGCTAAATACCAACCATCCAACTCCATTTACATCGGAACTTAAAGCGCAACTCGGCAGATTGCAGCTACTGAGCGCATCGGTATGGAGGTGCAGACAACGCCGCTTCAAGGGGAAGCGGAGGCGGTGTACGAGGAAACAGAAGAGGGGCAAGAGAGCCGGGCTGCTAGCCAAGCTAAAGGCTAGCGCCAGCAGACCTACCATCCCATCACTCTTCCTATCCAACGTGCGTGCGCTGTACAAGAAGATGGATTTATTGAGTCTGAGACTGCGCCAAAGGGAAATAAAGGACTGTTGTGTGACTGTGTTGATAGAGACCTGGCTGAGTAGCAGCATGCCAGACTGTGCTTTCCAACTTGATGACCGGATTTTCTTCCGCTCGGATCGCAATCAGCTGTCAGGAAAAACAAAAGGAGGAGGACTCTGCATCTATGTTAACAAAGGTTGGTGCACAAACTGTTTGCTGGTCGGAAGGCATTGCTCCGAAGCAGTGGAGTATTTGATTATTAAATGCCGGCCACACTACCTGCTACGCGAATTCACAGCCGTGTTCATAGCTGCAGTAAACGTGCCCCCAAACGCTAATGCTAATGCTGCCCTGAAGGAGCTATATGAAGTTATTAGCTAGCACCCGGAGGCGCTGTATGTGGCTGCAGGCGACTTCAACCACATGAACTTGCAAGTCACTCTCCCTACGTTTCGTCAGCATGTCACTATTGCCACCAGAAGTGACAATACACTCGACAAAGTGTATACAAATAGATGAGGGACGTACAGAGCTGCCCCCCGCCCCCACCTTGGTGCCTCCGACCACATCTCAATCATGTTGGTCCCAGCATACTGCCCTGCGACTAAGAGAATGACAGCCACACAGAAAACCATCACTGTGTGGCCTGCTAAAGCCGTCTCAATGCTCCAGGACTGCTTTGAAACCACAGGCTGGCAGATGTTTAAAGAGGCAGCTACAGAGGGCGATACAGTAAACTTGGAGGAATATACAGAATCAGTCCTGGCCTACATTGCGAAGTGTGTGGAGGATGTCACTATTACCAAAACCATCACCATCTCTCCTAACCAGAAGCCATGGCTTAATGCGGAAGTGCACCATCTTCTGAAAGTAAGGGATGCTGCATTTAAAGCAGGTGATGCAGAGGCACTCAGAGCCGCTCGACGGAGCCTTACAGTGGGAGTCAAGAGAGCAAAGTCAACCTATGCTCTAAAAATACAGGGTCATTTCTCATCTAATGACCCACGCAGCATGTGGAGGGGCATTAAAAGCATCACGGACTACAACAGGAAGAGTGCAGAATGCCCTCCTGATCCATCTCTACCTGATGCTCTCAACATCTTTTATGGCCGTTTCGAGGCATCAAACACCAGCACCATCACCAGGTTCAAAATCTCACCTGATGACTCCTCTCACAGTATAACATCAGCTGAGGTAAGGAAGACGCTGCAAAAAATTTACCACCGCAAAGCTGTAGGCCCTGATTGAGTTCCAGGCAGGGTTCTTAAAGCTGCAGTTGGTAAGTCTTATAAAAGTAACTTTTTGTCATATTTGCTAAGACTGTCACTATGTAAATACAGCATTACATGAAACTAGTAATCTGTAAAAAAATAAATAAAAAAAAACTCGGTACACAGTCTGTCTCACCTCAACAACGCTGCGTCCTCTCGCAAATTTATGTCAATGATATAATGTCACCGTGTGGATCAGTTTACCTTGTTACACTGCGCACCCTACTTCTAGTTTATGAACTAACAGCTTCTACCTGCTGAGATCTCAGTCAGAAATAGGAGATGAGCAGCAGTAGGTTGACCTCAGGTCTCCACTGAGGAGTCTAGCGCACATAATTTTGTATGGTAGCCTAATGATGCAAAAATTAAAATCAGTCACACCAAATAAACCACAGTTCATACTGTGAATATGTAGTTTCATTTTTAATTAATCGTTTCAATAATCGTTGACTATCAAAGTAGTCGTTAGTTGCAGCCCTAGTGCACACCGGCTCTCATCAGTCATGGCAGACATTTTTAACATCTCACTGTTTCAGGCCACCGTTCCAACATGCATCAAGACATCTACCATTGTCCCTGTGCCAAAGGCCTCCGCAGTGTCTTGTCTCAATGACTATCGTCCAATCGCTCTCACCCCTATTGTAATGAAGTGTTTTGAGAGGCTGGTGAGCATTAAAAAGTCTCCCACCAGTACACCTATAGGCCAAACCGCTCTGCAGCTGACGCCATCGCTGCTGTCACACACACATCACTCACACACCTGGAGAAGAAGAACTCCTATGCGAGGCTGCTGTTCTTAGATTTCACCTCTGCCTTCAACACTACCATATCGCAGACACTAGTGAAACTGTCAACACTTGGACTAGCCCCATCACTCTGAAACTGGGTTTTGGACTTCCTGACAAATAGACCCCAGTCTGTAAGGATTAACAACACCATCATCCTCAACACTGGCTCCCCCAAAGGGCTGCGTCCTCAGCCCACTGCTCTACACCC
>NW_026910104.1:0-10000 GCF_963691925.1 Scomber scombrus
TAAAGTTGGAATAATTTAGTTTTCAGACACATTCCTCTTTTTATTTTCTATTATACCCATCAGTAATCACCTTTGGACCAGGTATAAGAGATTGATCAATACAATTTAGAGAATATAAACACTTTATCTATCAAGAATAAATCACATTGTCACAATCATTTCATGGTAAGAGGTGAAAAATATTTTATTCCAACTTCATGGGCGACCGTGTTTATTGTGTAATAAATAATAATTAAAATACTAAGTGTGCAAAAAGCTCCAGTAAAGGTGCTTTGTAGTATCTAAATAATATCTAAAGTCAAACACTGTACCATAGAAAACATGTTTGGATGTTAAATGAAGTGAAGAGTTAACGGAGGGAATGTCCGCTACAGTTCTTAATGTGATAGTTTGTGATGATGTGAAGAAGTCCGTAGAAAAAAGCTCCAGAGATGCCAAAGAAAAACGCTGCGGGCCTGGATTACACTTCAGTTTCCCACACTGTAAGAACAATGTGTGTGTGTGTGTGTGCGTGTGTGTGTGTGCGTGTGTGTGTGTGTGTGTGTGTGTGTCTAGTCTGTGCCCGTTATTGTGTTGAATCATTTGTGGTTACATGACGGGCACTGCTGCAGGGGTCAGACTGTGTGTGTAACTGTGAGTTTAACTGCATGTGTGTGCAGTGTGTGAGTGTGTGGGTATGTGTGTACATTTGTGATGACGTGTTTGTGTGTGTGTGTGTGTGTGTGTGTGACCCCCCAAGGCTGAAACTGTAGACATGATTAAAGTCAAGATGAACACTCAGATTCATAAACAATTAGTCTGCTGGACATTTTAACACACACACACACACACACACACACACACACACACACACACACACACACACACACACACACACACACACACACACACACACACACACACACACACACACACACACACACTTCACACATTGGAGTGAGAAGAGATTCCTCTCAAGAGGTCTGACTCAATAAAACCTACACCAAATGCAGTCGAGTCATTTTTACACAAACACACACACACACACACACACACACACACACACACACACACACACACACACACACACACACACACACACTCACACACACACACACACACACACACACACACACACACACACACACACACACACACACACACACACACACACACACACACACACACACACACACAGGGGCACGCACACACAGCAGTTAACATGCCTACGTTATAAGACCATTGCCAGGAAGCAGAAGCTGTGCTGGCATGTCTGTAAGGAATGTTAGCTCCCTCACACACACACACACACACACACAAACACACACACACACACACACACACACACACACACACACACACACACACACACACACACACACACACACACACACACACACACTCACTCACCACGCTAGCTCCTCTTCAGATGATCTGTTATTGATCTATTATGTAACTTGTCGTGTGATTATCTCAGATTTCTGCAGCAGTGCGGAAAGACTGACAGATGGTTTTATTCAGTGATGTAAGCCGAAGACATTTCCTTCACTAACACACCGTGAAAAGTTATGTTTCTATTTATATTAAATTATTATTACATGAACACATATTTGTATTTTCGTGTGAGAACGCTGCCAACACAGTGTTTTCAGTTTGTATATTAGGTTTCTAAACAGAAGGAGTGGATCTATGTGTACCTCTGCAGAGATGCATTAAACATGATGTCATCGACATTAGTAATCAGACACACCTCGTAAACCTGTTCTTGATATTTAAAGAAGAAAAAACAGCTTTTCTCTCCTTCGATGCATTGTTTAGAAGCAGGAGGCACAAACACTAAAACGGTGCTCCATCATTTAGGCACCTGATGTATATTTAGTTTGTGGGATTGTGAGAGATATGCAGAAAGTGTCTCTAGGAGTCTGCAGAACGTCTCTCTAGAAGTCTGCAGAAAGTCTCTCTAGAAGTCTGCAGAAAGTCTCCCGAGAAGTTTGCAGAAAGTCTCTCTAGAAGTCTGCAGAAAGTCTCTAGAAAGTCTACACACAGTGCCTCTAGAAGTCTGCTGAATCTCTATAGAAGCCTAAAGGAACCTCTCTTCATAAGTCTGCAGAAAGTCTCTAGAAGTTTGCAGAAAGTCTATGAAAGTCAGCAGAAAGTCTCTGTAGAAGTCTGCAGAAAGTCTCTCTAGAAGTCAGCAGAAAGTCTATAAAAGTCTGCAGAAAGTCTCTCTAGAAGTCTGCTGAAAGTCTCTATAGAAGCCTAAAGGAGCCTCTCTTTATAAGTCTACAGAGTCTCTCTAGAAGTCTGCGGAAAGTCTATAAAAGTCTGCAGAAAGTCTCTTTAGACGTCTGCAGAAAGTCTCTCTAGAAGTCTGCAGAAAGTCTCTGTAGAAGTCTGCAGAAAGTCTCTCTAGAAGTCAGCAGAAAGTCTCTTTAGAAGTCTGCAGGAAGTCTCTCTAGAAGTCTGCAGAAAGTCTCTGTAGAAGTCTGCAGAAAGTCTCTCTAGAAGTCTGCAGAAAGTCTCTCTAGAAGTCTACAGAAAGTCTCTCTAAAAGTCTGCAGGAAGTCTCTGTAGACGTCTGCAGAAAGTCTCTCTAGAAGTCTGCAGAAAGTCTCTTTAGACGTCTGCAGAAAGTCTCTCTAGAAGTCTGCAGAAAGTCTCTCTAGAAGTCTGCAGAAAGTCTCTCTAGAAGTCTGCAGAAAGTCTCTCTAGAAGTCTGCAGAAAGTCTCTGTAGAAGTCTGCAGGAAGTCTCTCTAGAAGTCTGCAGGAAGTCTCTGTAGAAGTCTGCAGAAAGTCTCTCTAGAAGTCTGCAGAAAGTCTCTCTAGAAGTCTACAGAAAGTCTCTCTAGAAGTCTGCAGGAAGTCTCTGTAGACGTCTGCAGAAAGTCTCTCTAGAAGTCTGCAGAAAGTCTCTTTAGACGTCTGCAGAAAGTCTCTCTAGAAGTCTGCAGAAAGTCTCTCTAGAAGTCTGCAGAAAGTCTCTCTAGAAGTCTGCAGAAAGTCTCTCTAGAAGTCTGCAGAAAGTCTCTGTAGAAGTCTGCAGAAAGTCTCTCTAGAAGTCTGCAGAAAGTCTCTCTAGAGGTCTGCAGAAAGTCTCTCTAGAAGTCTGCAGAAAGTCTCTGTAGAAGTCTGCAGAAAGTCTCTCTAGAAGTCTGCAGAAAGTCTCTATAGAAGTCTACAGAAAGTCTCTCTAGAAGTCTGCAGAAAGTCTCTGTAGAAGTATGCAGAAAGTCTCTCTAGAAGTCTGCAGAAAGTCTCTCTAGAAGTCTGCAGAAAGTCTCTGTAGAAGTCTGCAGAAAGTCTCTCTAGAAGTCTGCAGAAAGTCTCTCTAGAAGTCTGCAGAAAGTCTCTGTAGAAGTCTGCAGAAAGTCTCTCTAGAAGTCTGCAGAAAGTCTCTCTAGAAGTCTGCAGAAAGTCTCTCTAGAAGTCTGCAGAAAGTCTCTCCAGAAGTCTGCAGAAAGTCTCTGTAGAAGTCTGCAGAAAGTCTCTCTAGAAGTCTGCAGAAAGTCTCTCTAGAAGTCTGCAGAAAGTCTCTCTAGAGGTCTGCAGAAAGTCTCTCTAGAAGTCTGCAGAAAGTCTCTGTAGAAGTCTGCAGAAAGTCTCTCTAGAAGTCTGCAGAAAGTCTCTCTAGAAGTCTACAGAAAGTCTCTCTAGAAGTCTGCAGAAAGTCTCTGTAGAAGTATGCAGAAAGTCTCTCTAGAAGTCTGCAGAAAGTCTCTCTAGAAGTCTGCAGAAAGTCTCTGTAGAAGTCTGCAGAAAGTCTCTCTAGAAGTCTGCAGAGTCTTGCTAGAAGTCTGCCGAATGTCTCTATAGAAATCTACAGAAAGTCTATAAAAGTCTGCAAAAAGTCTATAAATGTCAACAGAAGGTCTACCTATAAATCTGTGGAAAGTCTCTAGAAGCCTGAGGATTCTCTTTATAAGTCTACAGAGTCTCTCTAGAAGTTTGCTGAGAGTTTCATGAAGTCATCTTGAACAGTAAAGTGATCTTTAACAGTCCGGTAGTGTGAGATGCTCAATGACGGGATTATTTTCTGGAAGTCTCTGTGACCTCAGGATCATTTCACACTGTTTCTCTTCAGCTGCATCTTTAATCCTCACAGCTCGAGCGATTTTGGGCAGTGGTGCTCTGCGTTGCCGTGGTAACTTGGCGTAACAGCTCGAGAACGTAAACTCAAGTCCAGTAAAAAAAAAACGTGTGATGTGCATCGGCAGTATTAATGGCCTGGTGTGATCCCTGTCAACAGGATGTTTAAAGGACAGTCATTGGACAGTTGTGAGATGTGGACAAGATTTAAAAGTCCCGTAATGAACACTTGGCTTAAAGGAGTCTCTCTCTCTACGTCTGCAGAAATTCTGTCGAAGACTCTCTGCAGACTTCCCGGGAATGCTGCCCTGTTTTCTTGTAAATAAACATAAGTTGTATTTACATCCAGCGTTACTCTGCAAAACTCATCATGTTGTCTCCTTCAGGTCCAACAAACATGTCAAATAAATTTCCTTCTTCGTAAAACATTTGCACAAAAAAAATCAGATTTTTTTTTTCTTTAAAAACTTTGAAGCCTGCTGCTGAATCAGTGTTTACACCCATGTTCACTGGCTGCAGTACGTTTGAGAAGATAAATGACTGATTTAACAGAAACACTCCAGACACCTGCTGGATTCCTCACAGCTGGACAAATAAAGAGAAACAGAACAATTTGTAGTTTTTAACATTTCTTATGAAACTGATAAAACGTTGGCATTGTTTGTTTTTCTGCAAACCACAGATCACATCAACCATCTCTGCATTTCAGCGTCAACTGCATTTTAGCCCCAATGCATAGAGAGAGTAAAGAGTGTGTATTTTTTTTTAGCTTTTACACCACTAAACAGCTCCTATCACACAATATCATGTCCTATTTTAGCTCAGACATGAAAATATAACATAGCAATAATGATGGAAATGTCTCTATTTGGTAGTTTTGAGTCTCTTTAGTCACTCCATCTCTACGTTGCTATGGTAACTAGATGGCAGCTGTCACTCAAACTAACTGTAGGTTGTTTTTAGTCATTTTGTCATCTCTTTTTAGAAGCATTTAGGTTTCTTTAGTCAATTTAAATCTCTTTTAGTCATTTTTATGTCTCCTTTTGGTAGTTTTTAGGTTTCTTTAGTCTATTTTTTATCTCTTTTCGTCATGTTTTCATCTCTTTTTGGTGGTTAAATGTTATTTAATGTAAAGGTAAAATGAGCAGAACTTTATGGAGCTGTGGGGTTTATTGTATAACCATTAGAGCCATCAGTCTTCACTGCTACATCATTAAAATACATCCTTATAACTACTATCTTATTACAACTATTAACTATTCATTTCACTAAAACACATGGCAATAGATACAGAGATAATTTGACCCAGAACCGCCTCAATGGACAAACATTTGTAGCATCTATACAAAAGTAGAACATTTTAAAATAGTCTCATTTTTGTGCATTTTGGCAATTTCAGGAAAAGTCATCAAGAATAAAATAAGAATAAAAGACATTTGAGGTGTTTTTATGTCAAAACGGAACAGGATGTAAGGGGTTAAACAATTTCAAACATGTTGTATTCATTATAGTCTATAAAATGTTCTTCTGGACCATAACACAGAGATTGTAAAAGTATTTTATCCACAAGATTAATCAAACAGAAGGATTCATTAGTGACTGAAGGAGGATTTATGAATGTGAATTGATGTGGAGGCTAATTATGAGTCAGAGTATGAACAGTATGCGAGGGTTAAGAGCGGTTTAGAGCATTTTAATGTTGTGTGAACTGGCTGCTATCAGTTGAATAATTATATTTTATGGTGTGACAATGCTGTGGTGAAGCTCTGGTTAGAGTTTTAGGCTCCACTTGGTTTGGGTTTGGGAAAGATCCTGTTCTCATACCGGCGGTTCCTGCAGCTATTTAACATATCAGCAAAGCTCATAGACGTCACTGTCCCTTTAACATGTTCATATGATGTATTTAACATGTTCATATGATGTATTTAACATGTTTATATGATGTATTTAACGTGTTCATATGATGTATTTAACATGTTTATATGATGTATTTAACGTGTTCATATGATGTATTTAACGTGTTCATATGATGTATTTAACGTGTTCATATGATGTATTTAACATGTTTATATGATGTATTTAACATGTTCATATGATGTATTTAACATGTTCATATGATGTATTTAACATGTTCATATGATGTATTTTATGGAAGCGAATCGTGACCAATATATAAATTAAATATTGAGCGCCGAAGGAGAGTGACGTCAGTAGCCGCTCTTCTTCAGCTCCGTGCTGACCGTGTTACTCATCTAATACAGTAGGGGGCGCTGTGCACATTTGATACATGGACGCATCACAGATCAGCAACTCTTTGCAGACTTTTATAGATTTTCTGCAGACTTCTATAGAGACTTTCTGCAGACTTCTAGAGAGACTTTCTGCAGACTTCTAGAGAGACTCCTTTAGACTTCTAGAGAGACTTTCTGCAGACTTCTAGAAACTGTCTGCAGACTTCTAGAGAGATTTTCTGCAGACTTCTATAGAGACTTTCTGCAGACTTCTAGAGAGACTTTCTGCAGACTTCTAGAGAGACTCCTTTAGACTTCTAGAGAGACTTTCTGCAGACTTCTAGAAACTGTCTGCAGACTTCTAGAAACTGTCTGCAGACTTCTAGAGGGACTTTCTGCAGACTTCTAGAGAGACTTTCTGCAGACTTCTAGAGAGACTTTCTACAGACTTCTAGAGAGACTTTCTGCATAATTCTAGAGAGACTTTCTGCAGACTTCTAGAGAGACTTTCTGCAGACTTCTAGAGAGACTTTCTGCAGACTTCTAGAGAGACTTTCTGCAGAATTCTAGAGAGACTTTCTGCAGACTTCTAGAGACTTTCTGCAGACTTCTAGAGAGACTTTCTACAGACTTCTAGAGACTTTCTGTAGACTTCTAGAGACTTTCTGCAGACTTCTAGAGAGACTTTCTGCAGACTTCTAGAGACTTTCTGCAGACTTCTAGAGACTTTCTGCAGACTTCTAGAGAGACTTTCTGCAGACTTCTAGAGACTTTCTGTAGACTTCTAGAGACTTTCTGCAGACTTCTAGAGAGACTTTCTGCAGACTTCTAGAGACTTTCTGCAGACTTCTAGAGAGACTTTCTGCAGACTTCTAGAGACTTTCTGTAGACTTCTAGAGACTTTCTGCAGACTTCTAGAGAGACTTTCTGCAGACTTCTAGAGACTTTCTGCAGACTTCTAGAGAGACTTTCTGTAGACTTCTAGAGACTTTCTGCAGATTTCTAGAGAGACTTTCTGTAGACTTCTAGAGACTTTCTGCAGATTTCTAGAGAGACTTTCTGTAGACTTCTAGAGACTTTCTGCAGACTTCTAGAGAGACTTTCTGCAGACTTCTAGAGAGACTTTCTGCAGACTTCTAGAGACTTTCTGTAGACTTCTAGAGACTTTCTGCAGACTTCTAGAGAGACTTTCTGCAGACTTCTAGAGACTTTCTGCAGACTTCTAGAGACTTTATGCAGACTTCTAGAGAGACTTTCTGCAGACTTCTAGAGACTTTTTGTAGACTTCTAGAGACTTTCTGCAGACTTCTAGAGAGACTTTCTGCAGACTTCTAGAGAGACTTTCTGCAGACTTCTAGAGACTTTATGCAGACTTCTAGAGAGACTTTCTGCAGACTTCTAGAGACTTTCTGTAGACTTCTAGAGACTTTCTGCAGAATTCTAGAGAGACTTTCTGCAGACTTCTAGAGACTTTCTGTAGACTTCTAGAGACTTTCTGCAGACTTCTAGAGAAACTTTCTGCAGACTTCTAGAGAGACTTTCTGCAGACTTCTAGAGACTTTATGCAGACTTCTAGAGAGACTTTCGGCAGACTTCTAGAGACTTTATGCAGACTTCTAGAGAGACTTTCTGCAGACTTCTAGAGACTTTCTGCAGACTTCTAGAGACTTTCTGCAGACTTCTAGAGAGACTTTCTGCAGACTTCTAGAGACTTTCTGTAGACTTCTAGAGACTTTCTGCAGACTTCTAGAGAGACTTTCTGCAGACTTCTAGAGACTTTCTGCAGACTTCTAGAGAGACTTTCTGCAGACTTCTAGAGACTTTCTGTAGACTTCTAGAGACTTTCTGCAGACTTCTAGAGAGACTTTCTGCAGACTTCTAGAGACTTTCTGCAGACTTCTAGAGAGACTTTCTGTAGACTTCTAGAGACTTTCTGCAGATTTCTAGAGAGACTTTCTGTAGACTTCTAGAGACTTTCTGCAGATTTCTAGAGAGACTTTCTGTAGACTTCTAGAGACTTTCTGCAGACTTCTAGAGAGACTTTCTGCAGACTTCTAGAGAGACTTTCTGCAGACTTCTAGAGAGACTTTCTGCAGACTTCTAGAGAGACTTTCTGCAGAATTCTAGAGAGACTTTCTGCAGACTTCTAGAGACTTTCTGCAGACTTCTAGAGAGACTTTCTACAGACTTCTAGAGACTTTCTGTAGACTTCTAGAGACTTTCTGCAGACTTCTAGAGAGACTTTCTGCAGACTTCTAGAGACTTTCTGCAGACTTCTAGAGACTTTCTGCAGACTTCTAGAGAGACTTTCTGCAGACTTCTAGAGACTTTCTGTAGACTTCTAAAGACTTTCTGCAGACTTCTAGAGAGACTTTCTGCAGACTTCTAGAGACTTTCTGCAGACTTCTAGAGAGACTTTCTGCAGACTTCTAGAGACTTTCTGTAGACTTCTAGAGACTTTCTGCAGACTTCTAGAGAGACTTTCTGCAGACTTCTAGAGACTTTCTGCAGACTTCTAGAGAGACTTTCTGTAGACTTCTAGAGACTTTCTGCAGATTTCTAGAGAGACTTTCTGTAGACTTCTAGAGACTTTCTGCAGATTTCTAGAGAGACTTTCTGTAGACTTCTAGAGACTTTCTGCAGACTTCTAGAGAGACTTTCTGCAGACTTCTAGAGAGACTTTCTGCAGACTTCTAGAGACTTTCTGCAGACTTCTAGAGACTTTATGCAGACTTCTAGAGAGACTTTCTGCAGACTTCTAGAGACTTTTTGTAGACTTCTAGAGACTTTCTGCAGACTTCTAGAGAGACTTTCTGCAGACTTCTAGAGAGACTTTCTGCAGACTTCTAGAGACTTTATGCAGACTTCTAGAGAGACTTTCTGCAGACTTCTAGAGACTTTCTGTAGACTTCTAGAGACTTTCTGCAGAATTCTAGAGAGACTTTCTGCAGACTTCTAGAGAGACTTTCTGCAGAATTCTAGAGAGACTTTCTGCAGACTTCTAGAGACTTTCTGCAGATTTCTAGAGAGACTTTCTGTAGACTTCTAGAGACTTTTTGTAGACTTCTAGAGACTTTCTGCAGACTTCTAGAGAGACTTTCTGCAGACTTCTAGAGAGACTTTCTGCAGACTTCTAGAGACTTTATGCAGACTTCTAGAGAGACTTTCTGCAGACTTCTAGAGACTTTCTGTAGACTTCTAGAGACTTTCTGCAGAATTCTAGAGAGACTTTCTGCAGACTTCTAGAGACTTTCTGTAGACTTCTAGAGACTTTCTGCAGACTTCTAGAGAAACTTTCTGCAGACTTCTAGAGAGACTTTCTGCAGACTTCTAGAGACTTTATGCAGACTTCTAGAGAGACTTTCGGCAGACTTCTAGAGACTTTATGCAGACTTCTAGAGATACTTTCTGCAGACTTCTAGAGACTTTATGCAGACTTCTAGAGACTTTATGCAGACTTCTAGAGAGACTTTCGGCAGACTTCTAGAGACTTTATGCAGACTTCTAGAGAGACTTTCGGCAGACTTCTAGAGACTTTATGCAGACTTCTAGAGACTTTATGCAGACTTCTAGAGAGACTTTCGGCAGACTTCTAGAGACTTTATGCAGACTTCTAGAGAGACTTTCGGCAGACTTCTAGAGACTTTATGCAGACTTCTAGAGAGACTTTCTGCAGACTTCTAGAGACTTTATGCAGACTTCT
>NW_026910104.1:17500-33554 GCF_963691925.1 Scomber scombrus
AAAACCCCAAAATACAAACGTCACAGATCACCACCTTGGTGGTTTCAAGTTAGCTACAGCGAGGGTATGTTCGCTTCCTGTTTTCAAAATAAAAGCACCAATTCTATGGTTATGGTTTTCTCAATAATAATAAAAGGTAACGGGTGTTTTATTTTGTGAAAATGACCGGAAGTGCGTTACTTGCTACGGCTAACTCCGAATTCGCAGGAACAAAACTTTCTTTCCTCTTTTCCTCTGTCCTTCCTTCCTTCCTTCCTTTCTTACCTCCCTTCCTTCTTTCCTTTCCTTCCTTCCTCCCTCCTTTCCTTCCTTCTTCATCCCTTCCTTCTTCCTCCCTCCTTTCCTTCCTTCTTCCTCGCTTCCTTCCTTCCTTCCTTGCTCTCTCCCTCCTTTCTTTCTTCTTCCTCCCTCCCTTCCTTCCTTCCTTCTTTCCTTCCTTCTTCCTACCTTCCTTCCTTCCTTCCTCCCTCCTTTCCTTCCTTCCTCCTTTCCTTTTAGGGTCACATTGTGGATCTAAAGAGCCGCTTTCTCTCCTAAAAAGGTTAGAAATGTGGATAAAGTGGTTTATTTACAGAGTTAGAGCTAAAATGAAAATCCGCTTCAGCCTGTTGATTTCAGCTCGGGTAGGAATGCAATGCATTGTGGGTTATCGTGTAGTTTACTACAGTGTAAACGGTCTGCTTACTATGTGGTCGTTTAGTGTGTAGTGTGTAGGATGGAAGTATGTAGTGTAGAAGTATGTAGTATGTAGTATGCAGTATGCGGTTTCGAACACAGCCTTAGTCTCATGCTACCACTAGAGTGAAAGCACCGCCAGCATTGGTCAAAAGTGACCAAAACATCAGCCAGAAAGGAACTGAGAAGTGGTCTGTGGTCACCACCTGCAGAACCACTCCTTAATTGGGGTGTTTTGCTAATTGCATCATCATTTCCACCTGTTGTCTCCATTTGCACAACAGCATGTGAACTGATTGTCAATCAGTGTTGCTTCCTGAGTGGACAGTTTGATTTCACAGAAGTGTGATTGACTCTGAGTTTTATTTTTTTGAGCAGTGTAGATAGAAATACAAAAGACTCCTTTTGTCAGAGGAATCAGTTGAATATCGACTCTGGTGGGACTCGAACCCACAACCTTTGAATCACTTCTTCAGTGTTTAACTAGAAGTCCAACGAGCTATCCATTGCGCCACAGAGCCTCACATACACACACACACACACACACACACACACACTTATTAGACACAATTTTATTTAATTTTATTATTTTAATTTATCTTATTTTATTTTATCTTATCTTATCTTATTTAATTTTATTTTATTATATTTTATTTTATTTTATTTTATTTTATTTTATTTTATTTCATTTTATTTTATTTTATTTTATTATTTTATTATTTTATTATTTTATTATTTTATTATTTTTTTATTTTATTTTATTTTATATTATTTTATTTTATTGTATATTATTTATCTTATTTTATTATTTTATGTTATATTATTTTATTATTTTATTTTATTATTTTATTTCATTTTATTTTATTATATTTTATTTTATTTTATTTTATTTTATTATTTTATTTTATATTATTTTATTTTATTGTATATTATTTATTTTATTTTATTATTTTATTGTATTTTATTTTATATTATTTTATTTTTTTAATTAACTTTTTTATTGTTATTTTCTCTTTTCTCTTTAAAAAAAAATAATTTGCACTTTTATTTTGTTCCCTCATCATTTTTATTCCTTTTCTTTATATTCTCACTTATTCTGTCTTATTATCAGCTTGTCAATCAAACTGTGAAGCACTTTAAACTACACTAACCTGAATGAAAGCTGATTTATTGATTTAATTTAATCCACAACAGTCTCAACTTTCCACTCAGACCCAATTTATTCCATTTCAACACTGTTAATGGACTCCAGTGTGCAGACATATTCAATATAACAGTTTTATAAGAGCATGATTAACACACAGAGAGCATGTCACCATTACTGAACCTAACTTTAGAGCCTTATGTACTCATGACATGCTACCAGTGGAAGTCTGAGCTCATCACTAATCTTCACTGTAGCTTTAAAACCGAGTCCACTGCTGCAGCCTCTGAAATGTCAGCTGATGACGCAGACGCCCCCACAGGGTCTCTGCGGGACACACAGTCCAACATTTCCCTCTGAAACGTGGAAGATTCAAGTAGCACTGCATGCAGAGGTGTCAGTCTCACACACACACACGCACACGCACGCGCACACATGCACATACCGACACAGTGCACCCAATTTGTCCTAAATCAGCTTAAAGGGGAATAAAGTGGCGCTGTGGAGACTTTATGATTCCAGCTTTAAACTTTTTCTTAGAGAGTGTTTTGTTCTCCTGTAAACAGCTGGACGCTTGTCAGGAGTCTCTCTCTCTCTCTCTCTCTCTCTCTCTCTCTCTCTCTCTCTCTCTCTCTCTCTCTCTCTCTCTCTCTCTCTCTCTGATGGTTTATGGACCTCCCTCTCCTCCTCCTCCTCCTCCTCCTCCCTCCTTCCCTCCAGCAGACCAGGGTCGAGTCGACTCTCGGAGCTCATCTCCAAAAAACCCACCAGATCTCACATCTCCTTTTTCCCCCTCTTCTTCTTCTTCTTCACACCGTGGACTTTCTTTAAACTACTAAAACGTTTTCCTTTCCCTTAACTTTTGTTTGGATGCAGAGATTACGTGAAGTTGGATGCTGGATGGATTCTTCCTTTTTTTGTCGCTTTTTTTCGTGCGTAAAACTTCGCCAAGTAGGTTAGTGGAGGAACCGGAGGGACTGACAAGTAGGCTTAGAAGTTTTTTGGAAATACTGAGCGTGTGTGTTAAAGTGTGTGTGTGTGTGAGAGAGAGAGAAAGGAACGTAATTGAACGCGCGGGGAGTGTTTGATCCAATGCGTCCGGAGCCGCCGGTTAAACAGCAGGAACACCGGAGAGAGACGGAGAGAAAGACCGGAGGAAGAGTTGAGATCAGCGGGGTCTGCAGGGACTCACCGGCTGCTGGACGTACATGTCTCCCCTCCCCACCGGCACCGAGGTACTCACCGTTTACTCTCATGTACCGGGACATTTCCCCGTTATGTTCTTTGTGTAGTTTTGTGTTGTTTGGTGCAGTTTTCTAAACAGAGATGTGACGAGAAAAAGATGCAATTTGTTGGATTATTGTGCAAATTCACCAAAAAAAATAAATAATTAAAACATGAATTGATAAAAAGTTAAAGTACACACATCAGCTGACACATAAAAGCTTTAAAAGTTTCACAATAATCGATATTTCAAAGTATTGATCAGTTGAAAGCTTCTCTCATCTTAAAGATTTTTCTCCTACTTTTTTATGCGCGTGCGTGCTTCTTGTCCAATTTTAGAGTCTTGTAATGGCTTGCGTGTTACTTGTGCTTGTGCGCGTGCATGTGTGTGTCTTGGAAACGTGTAAATGAGCGTGTGTGTGTGTGTGTGTTTTACAGTTTTGCACAAGACCAGAGTGACGTCCTCTCTCTCTGTGTCTCGCGCATACATGCAGCTTATTTAAGATTAATACTTTAATTGTTATATGAATGTTTTGTGATGATGACCTCCTGAACTTTACTCAGCTTATAAAACATCTACTTGGACACGAGGTCAAAGTTAATAAGTGAGTCTCAGATTGTCCTGAAACGCCCTGAAACACATTTTAAACTCCCTGCAGGATTCAGCTCCTTTGATTTTTACGACCTTTTCACCTTTTTGTCCTCTTCTGAGACCACAAACTAAAAAAAAAAAAGGAAAAAAAAGCATCTTGTTCTGTTCAGCTGTGTAGTTTTTTTTAGAGGCTGCAGTTCACATACTAACCGGCAGGTGGCGACAGTGAGTCCGCGGCTGAAAAACTAAGGCTCGATGTGATGTGGATTGAGGGATTATTCAGTCATCTGTTTAAAAAAAAGAAAAACTATTGAATGAAACAGCATGTTGACCCTGTTTTATAATCATTACTTAGCAGGAATGCAGCTTTAATGAGCGGGATCATGCTTTTAAATCTAAAAGAAGAAGAAGAAGAGCCGGAGTGATGACATGAGACTGATTTAGATATTTATTCTCTCTGTTTGTGTCACTTTAAAAAAAAAAAAACTAAGAAACAAACAAAACCACAAAAAAAAAACATCGGTGCAGAAACACAGAGAGAAACTTAAGAGGTAAAGAACAAAGTGATTTTAATAGATTCAGACGTTTAAGTCCCAATAAAACCCAACAAATGCACCGTTTCCTCCTGTTTGTTTTAGGAAAGAGCTGATCCCTCTCTTCTTCTTTTTTTTTCTTCCCTCCTCCTATAAACTTGAAATTATATATTTGTGAGATTCTCAACAAACCGCATTGTTGTTTGTTGTCAGTCGGATAAACTTAAAACAACAAAAACAACAATAATAAAAGCAGATTTTTTATCTTTTTTTTTAGTTGAATTCTTTTATTCTGAGCAGGTTTGTGTTGTTTGTGACAGACCAAACTAATCTGTGTGGTTTTATAGAAGTTAAATCCTGAATCCTGCAACATCTGCTGGTTCCCATTTACACAACAAGCAGAGGGACAGTGAAGGCACCACGAGGACAGATAGATGCTACTATGATGTTTTATTATGTGTCCGTGTGGTTTAGTTTAAATTTAAAAGGTTAAAATATGAATATAAACGTATGAATAACTTGGAAGGGAGGAAGAAAGAAGGAAAGGAGGGAGGAAGAAGGAAGGAAGGAAAGATGGAAGGATGGAAGGAAGGAAGGAAGGAAGGAAGGAAGGAAGGAAGGAAGGAAGGAAGGAAGGAAGGAAGGAAGGAAAGATGGAATGAAGGAAGGAAGGAAGGAAAGATGGAAGGGAGGCAGAAGGAAGGAAAGGAGGGAGGAAGGAAGAAAGGAAGGAAGGAAGGAAAGAAAGATGGAAGGAAGGAAAGATGGAATGAAGGAAGGAAGAGAAGACAGATGGAAGGAAGGAAGGAAGGAAGGAAGGAAGGAAAGATGGAATGAAGGAAGGAAGGAAGGAAAGATGGAAGGTAGGCAGAATGAAGGAAAGGAGGGAGGAAGAAGGAAGGAAAGAAGGAAAGAAAGATGGAAGGAAGGAAGGAAGGAAGGAAGGAAGGAAGGAAGGAAGGAAGGAAGGAAGGAAGGAAGGAAGAGAAGACAGATGGAAGGAAGGAAGGAAAGTAAAAGGGAGGCAGAAGGAAGGAAAGGAGGGAGGAAGGAAAGAAAGAGAGAAGGAGGGAAGAAAGAAGGAAGGAATGAAGGAACAGTAAAAACAGACGGGGTCAATTTGACCCGGGAGGACGACACAAAGGTTAAAACATGAAAATAAACGTATGAATAACTTCACACATTCTTTTTTTGTGGACCCAGCATCAAATTTCTGCTTTTAATCCATTTAGAGAGAATATATTAGAGGATTATGGTAAAAATGTCTAAGTGGTGTAACCATAAAAAGTTTCTTTCTTTCTTTCTTTCTTTCTTTCTTTCTTTCTTTCTTTCTTTCTTTCTTTCTTTCTTTCCTCCTTTCTTGCTGTCTATCTTTCTCCTACTTGTTCTTTCCCTTTCCTCGTCCTCCTTTCTTTCTTCTCTTCATCCTTTCTTTCTCTTCTTCCTCTTTTATCTTTCTTTGTTTCTTTCTCTTTCTTTCTCTTCTTCCTTGTTTATCGTTCTTTCTCTCCTCTAACTTCGTGTTTTCTCTCTCATCTTCCTCCTTTCTTTCTTTCCCTTCTTCCTCTTTTATCTTTCTTTTATTGGTTTCTTTCCTTCTTTCTTTCTTTCTGACTTTTTCTTTCTTCTCTTCCTTCCTTCCTTTCTCTCTAGGACGATAAAATATGTAATATGTATCATTCTTTTGTGGTTTCACCATTTGACATTTTCAGCAGCATTCAGTCTTACTTTTGGTATAAAATGGTGCAAATGTCATTTCAAATGATATAAAACCAACAAAAATACTAAATGTACATTTTAACAAACCTGATGCTGCTTTTAAAACCACGGAGCCAGATGTACTTGAACACATCATGCACTTATGAAATCTTCTTCCATGACCAAAGGTGGTAGAGTTTTAATAAATGTAGTGATGCTTTCAGGTTCTTCCTACAGACTGGGATGAATATGTTTAATCTATTTTGGCCTTAAAGTTGATTTCTTTCTTTTTAAAACCTTTCACATGAAGTTCAGAGCTGTCAGATTCTCGGACATTCCCCCCATTGTTTCACACACTGAGTGGAAATCAGTTCCCAGACGTGCAGTGACAAATCATCTTTACCCTGACACACTGACGGGGGTGTGTGTGTGTGTGTGTGTGTGTGTGTGTGTGTGTGTGTGTGTGTGTGTGTGTTTTGGCTTCAAACCGAGTGTGTGTGAAGGCTGAATGTTCGGGGATTGCATCTCTGAGTGTCGGCCAATAAAGGCTCTTCGATTACTGCCTAAGATAAACACTAATGGAAATGTAATTATGTGTGTGTGTGTGTGTGTGTGTGTGTGTGTGTGTGTGTGTGTGTGTGTGTGTGTGTGTGTGTGTGTGTGTGTGTGTGTGTGTGTTGGCAGGCAGCTGACACTTTAAGGTCCTTCAGTGCATCGATCTGTCTAATAACACACATACACACACACACACACACACACAACACAGACGTCACTGTTTAAACTGGACCGGACTGGATTAAATGTTCATATTAAAGCATCATTGACCTCCACTGTATTCATAGCAGCACTCTACACCTTTAATTAGTAAATCATTAGATAATTAGTCATCATGACTCATGCTGCAGCTTCTCATATGTGACTATTTGCTCATTTTCCAGATTTCAATGACAGAAATCAATCATTTTTTATTTATATGGCATCAAATCTAAATCATTGCATACTAATTAATCACTCTGTGGTTTATTACTGAACAGTTCCTGAGCGTCCTCGATGGTATGATTGTGGGTTGTAAGAGTTCAGAGAGATATGTTGGAGCCCTGTTTAGTGATTTATAGCCAAAGAGTAAAATCCTTATGTCAAACTGTCCATTAAAGAAAGAAAAGTTGTTTATAGATGAAACATAATCAGGAATTATGAGTCTCAGATATGAACTTTACATCATATCAGAAGCTGTTTATACCCTGAATCCATTGTTTTAACCCTCCTGTTGTCCTCGAGTCAAGGAAGGAAGGGAGGAAGGAAGGGAGGGAGGAAGGATTGAGGAAATAAGGAAGGAAGGAAGGTAGGAGGGAGGGAGGGAGGAAGGAAGAAGGAAGGAAGGTAGGAGGGCGGGAGAATGGAAAAGAGGAAGGGAGGAAAGAACGGCAGAGGAAAGAATGAAGGGAGGAAGGTAAGGGGATGAAAGAAAGAGAGAAGGAGGGACGGAGGGAGGAAAGAAGGAAGGAAGGAAGGAAAGAAGGAACAGTCAAAACAGACGGGGTCAATTTGACCCGGGAGGACAACATGAAGGTTAAATAAAGATGGAAAGAAGAAATCAGACTGCAGATTAAAGCTGGATCAGAGAGGAGAGGATGGAGGGATGGAGGGGTTGAGGGATGGAGGGATGGAGGTATGGAGGGATGGAGGGATGGAGGGATGGAGGTATGGAGGGATGGAGGGATGGAGGGGTTGAGGGATGGAGGGATGGAGGTATGGAGGGATGGAGGGATGGAGGGATGGAGGTATGGAGGGATGGAGGGATGGAGGGGTTGAGGGATGGAGGGATGGAGGTATGGAGGGATGGAGGGATGGAGGGGTTGAGGGATGGAGGGATGGAGGTATGGAGGGATGGAGGGATGGAGGGATGGAGGGATGGAGGGATGTTGTGGAGGATTCACAGAAAACTTGACAGAATAATAAATAAGAAGCAGAAGTTTCAACATGGATTCAATTTGTTTGGAGACACTGAAGCCTCTTCCTCTTCCTCCTCCTCCTCATCCTCCTCCTCCTCCCCCTCCTCCTCCTCCTCCCCCTCCTCCTCCTCATCCTCCTCATCCTCCTCCTCCTCCTCATCCTCCTCCTCCTCCTCCTCCTCCTCTTCCTCCTCCTCCTCCCCCTCCTCCTCCTCCTCCTCCTCCTCCTCCTCTCTCCCTCCATCAGTCAACACAAGCTCTCCTTTTAGCCACTAATAGACCATTTCCGTTCACTTTTCTCTCTCTTCTGTTCTCCGGTTTCTTTTTTCCTCTCATCTCAAACTCGTGGGATGGAGAGAAAAAAAAGGTGACGGGATCTAAAACTGAACCAAGAACTGAAGGAAATGTGCAGAAACTTAAACCCGTCAATGAAACCTTCTGGTCCTCGTTAGCTAACAACTGATCGGACTCCTCGAATGAAAGATTGACGGCTTCAAATCCCGCCTGAGTGAAATCTTCAGTGAACCTTGAGACCAAATGTTTTTCAGTCTTATACAGTAAATGTGTGTGTGTGTGTGTGTGTGTGTGTGTGTGTGTGTGTGTGTATGTGTGTGTGTCATAAACATCTCAAGCAAGAAATGTATGAAGTCATATAGACGAGGATCGTTGAACTTCTACTTTAAGATGAATCACTTTAAAGCCTTTAAAGGTGTGAGTTTGCTCACTTAGATTAATACGATACGATACGATAAGATACATTACGATACAATACGATACGATACATTACGATACAATACATTACGATACGATAAGATACATTACAATACGATACGATACAAAACATACGATACGATACATTACGATACATTACAATACAATACTATAAGATACATTACGATATGATACAATACATTACAATACATTACGATACGATACATTACAATACGATAAGATACATTACGATACAATACGATACATTACGATACATTACGATACGATAATATACATTACGATACAATACAAAACATTACGATACGATAAGATACATTACGAAATGATACATTACGATACGATACATTACAATAGGATACAATACATTACGAAATGATACATTACGATACGATACGATACATTACAATACGATAAGATACATTACGATACATTACGATACAATACGATACGATACGATACATTACGATACGATACATTACGATACGATACATTACGATACAATACAAAACATTAAAATACGATAAGATACATTACGATACAATACATTACAATGCTATACATTACGATACGATACAAAACATTACGATACATTACAATACGATAAGATACATTACGATACAATACGATACAATACGATACATTACGATACGATACGATACATTACGATACATTACGATATGATACATTACAATACGATACATTACGATACATTACGATACGATACGATACATTACGATACGATACGATACATTGCGATACGATAAGATACATTACGATATGATACATTACAATATGATACATTACGATACAATACAAAACATTACAATACGATAAGATGCATTACGATATGATACAATACGATACATTACGATACGATGCAATACATTACAATGCTATACATTACGATACGATACAAAACAAAACATTACGATACAATACGATACAATACAGTACGATACAATACATTAAAATAAGATACAATACGATACAATACATAACAATATGATTTGATACTTGGACAATAGGCAATAAAATAGTAACAGTTTGTTGAGAGGAATGTTGGAGTAGTGATTTGCAGTAAATATTCCAATTTATATTCTCATTTAAATTGTTTTACGCTGTCGGGACAATAAATTACATTCACTTCAAATTAAGGTTATTATTTGGCTTAATGTGTTTAATCACATGATGTTGCATCTATTTATATCCTAACTACATCCTGCAAAAGATTCAAAGGTTGTGAGTTTGAGTCCGTGCAGAGTCACGAGAGCATTGAATTTCCTCACATACACAATTAAACCATTGAGACCAATTTTAACCACACAAACACATACGTCACATCTAACATCATTAAGTGTGTTACAAACGTACCGACTGTACCTGAACGCCTCGTTTTACCTCTAAACCGAGCGTCTGTTTCTGTCTCTGCTTCTTAAGAAAGAAAAAAAACAACACACACAAGGAGCCATTGATTTCACGGGGCAAAAACATGAAAATCAAACGCACCCCGAGTCATCTGAAGCTTTAAGTATCCACGCAGGATAATTATGGGATGTGGAAGAATCCGTTTCCCCGGGGACCAGTGTTTGTCGTTTATAATAATTAGTCCGACAATTTAGTATCGTCTGAGGTTTAGACAGAGGCTTTACTGTGACGTACAGTGTGTGTGTGTGTGTGTGTGTGTGTGTGTGTGTGTGTGTGTGTGTGTGTGTGTGTGTGTGTGTGTGTATGTGTGTGTGTGTGTGTGTGTGTGTGTTTGTGTGTGTGTGTGTGTTTGTGCGTGTGTGTAGTCGTGGCCCAGGCGACACATGTATACCGCAGTGTTTCCGACCTCAGAGCAGGGTAGTAAACAACATAAACAACACACACACACACACACACACACACACACACACACACACACACACACACACACACACACACACACACACACACACACACACATATGATTTGGATTCATATGGTACAGGCTGAAGAGAGAGGGAGGCATGTTCAGCTACACATCTTTTAATGAGAGAACAAAAGAACATTGACCTGAGGCTCTGTGGCATTCAGAGGTTGTGGGTTCGAGTCCCTCCAGAGTCAAACTTTACAGGTGAAATGCTGAGTCAGCGGTAAAAAGTAGACAACGCTGCTCAGTCATGATGTAGCAGCAGGTACAGGTGTGTCTGTGCTGCACCTGGAAACCCAGAATAAGATGACTAAACATTAGTAATTAGATTAAAATCTGTTTAACCTTTGTGTCGTCCTCCCGGGTCAAACTGACCCCGTCTGTTTTGACTGTTCCTCCCTTCCTTCTTTCCTTCCTCCATTCCCCTTTCTTCCTTGCTTCTGTCCTTTCTTCCTCCCTCCTTCCTCCCTTCCTCCCTTCCTCCGTCCCTCCTTCCTCCCTTCCTCCCCCCTACCTTCCACTCTTCCTTCTTTCCTCTGTCCTTCCTCCCTTCCTTCTCTCCTTTCCCTCCTTTCCCTCCTTTCCCTCCTTTCCCTCCTTTCCTTCCTTCTTCCTCCCTCCCTTCCTTCCTCCCTCCTTTCCTTCCTTCCTTCCTTCCTCCTGTCCTTTCTTCTTCCTCCCTTCCATCCTACCTCCCTCCTTTCCTTCCTTCTTCCTCCCTTCCTTCCTCCCTCCTTTCCATCTTTCTCCCTTCCTCCCTCCTTTCCCTCCTTTCCTTCCTTCTTCCTCCCTCCCTCCTTCCTTCCTTCCTTCTTCCCCCCTTCCTTCCTCCTGTCCTTTCTTCTTCCTCCCTTCCTTCCTCCTGTCCTTTCTTTTACCTCCCTTCCTTCCTCCCTCCCTCCTTTCCTTCCTTTTTCCTCCCTTCCTCCCTCCTTTCCTTCCTTCCCTCCTTCCTTCCCTCCTTCCTTCCTTCTTCCTCCCTCCTTTCCATCCTTCTTCCTTCCTCCCTTCCTCCCTCCCTCCTTTCCATCCTTCTTACTTCCTCCCTTCCTCCCTCCCTCCTTTCCTGCCTTCTTCCTCCCTTCCTCCCTCCTTTCCTTCCTTCTTCCTCCCTTCCATTCTTCCTCCCTCCCTCCCTCCCTTCCTCCCTCCCTCCCTCCCTCCCTCCCTCCCTCCCTCGCTTCCTTCCTTGACTCGAGGACAACAGAAGGGTTAACCAGCAAGATATAATAATGCCTTTTTTAAAATAAAAGGTGTCAGAGTTGAATTTTACAGGTGAAATGCTGAGTCAGCAGTAAAAGTAGACAACGCTGCTCAGTCATGATGTAGCAGCAGGTACAGGTGTGTCTGTGCTGCACCTGGAAACCCAGAATAAGATGACTAAACATTAGTAATTAGATTAAAATCTGTTTAACCTTCGTGTCGTCCCTCCCGGGTCAAATTAACCCCGTCTGTTTTGACTGTTCCTCCCTTCCTTCTTTCCTTCCTCCATTCCCCTTTATTCCTTGCTTCTGTCCTTTCTTCCTCCTCCTTCCTCCCTCCCTCCTTTCCACCCTTCTTACTTCCTCCCTCCCTCCTTTCCTGCCTTCTTCCTCCCTTCCTCCCTCCTTTCCTTCCTTCTTCCTCCCTTCCATTCTTCCTCCCTCCCTTCCTTCCTTGACTCGAGGACAACAGAAGCCTTTTTTAAAATAAAAGGCGTCAGAGTTGAATTTCACAGGTGAAATGCTGAGTCAGCAGTAAAAGTAGACAACGCTGCTCAGTCATGATGTAGCAGCAGGTACAGGTGTGTCTGTGCTGCACCTGGAAACCCAGAATAAGATGACTAAACATTAGTAATTAGATTAAAATCTGTTTAACCTTCGTGTCGTCCTCCCGGGTCAAATTAACCCCGTCTGTTTTGACTGTTCCTCCCTTCCTTCTTTCCTTCCTCCATTCCCCTTTATTCCTTGCTTCTGTCCTTTCTTCCTCCTCCTTCATCCCTTCCTCCCTTCCTCCGTCCCTCCTTCTCTCTTTCTTTCTTACCTTCCACTCAACCTTCTTTCCTCTGTCCTTCCTCCCTTCCTTCTTTCCTTTCCTCCCTTCCTCCCTCCTTTCCCTCCTTTCCTTCCTTCTTCCTCCCTCTCTCCTTTCCTTCCTTCCCTCCTTCCTTCCCTCCTTCCTTCCTTCTTCGTCACTTCCTTCCTCCCTCCTTTCCATCCTTCTTCCTTCCTTCCTTCCTCCCTTCCTCCCTCCCTCCTTTCCTTCCTTCTTCCTTCCTTCCTTTCCCTCCTTTCCTTCCCTTTTCCTCCCTTCCTCCCTCCTTTCCCTCCTTTCCTTCCTTCTTCCTCCCTTCCTTCCTCCTTTCCTTCCTTCTTCCTCCCTTCCATCCTACCTCCCTCCTTTCCTTCCTTCCTTCCTTCCTTCCTTCCTTCCTTCCTTCCTTCCTTCCTTCCTTCCTCCTTTCCTTCCTTCTTCCTCCCTCCCTCCCTCCCTCCCTCCCTCCCTCCCTCCCTCCCTCCCTCCCTCCCTCCCTCCCTCCCTTCCTTCCTTGACTCGAGGACAACAGAAGCCTTTTTAAAATAAAAGGTGTCAGAGTTGAATTTCACAGGTGAAATGCTGAGTCAGCAGTAAAAGTAGACAACGCTGCTCAGTCATGATGTAGCAGCAGGTACAGGTGTGTCTGTGCTGCACCTGGAAACCCAGAATAAGATGACTCAACATTAGTAATTAGATTAAAATCTGTTTAACCTTCGTGTCGTCCTCCCGGGTCAAACTGACCCCGTCTGTTTTGACTGTTCCTCCCTTCCTTCTTTCCTTCCTCCATTCCCCTTTCTTCCTTCCTTCTTTCCTTCCTCCATTCCCCTTTCTTCCTTGCTTCTGTCCTTTCTTCCTCCTCCTTCATCCCTTCCTCCCTTCCTCCGTCCCTCCTTCTCTCTTTCTTTCTTACCTTCCACTCAACCTTCTTTCCTCTGTCCTTCCTCCCTTCCTTCTTTCCTTTCCTCCCTTCCTCCCTCCTTTCCCCTCCTTTCCTTCCTTCTTCCTCCCTCCCTTCCTTCCTCCCTCCTTTCCTTCCTTCCTTCCTTCCTTCCTCCTGTCCTTTCTTCTTCCTCCCTTCCATCCTACCTCCCTCCTTTCCTTCCTTCTTCCTCCCTTCCTTCCTACCTCCTTTCCATCTTTCTCCCTTCCTCCCTCCTTTCCCTCCTTTCCTTCCTTCTTCCTCCCTCCCTCCTTCCTTCCTTCCTTCTTCCCCCCTTCCTTCCTCCTGTCCTTTCTTCTTCCTCCCTTCCTTCCTCCTGTCCTTTCTTTTACCTCCCTTCCTTCCTCCCTCCCTCCTTTCCTTCCTTTTTCCTCCCTTCCTCCCACTTTTCCTTCCTTCCCTCCTTCCTTCCCTCCTTCCTTCTTCCTCCCTCCTTTCCATCCGTCTTCCTTCCTCCCTTCCTCCCCCCCTCCCTCCTTTCCATCCTTCTTACTTCCTCCCTCCCTCCTTCCTTCCTTCCTTCTTCCCCCCCTTCCTTCCTCCTGTCCTTTCTTCTTCCTCCCTTCCTTCCTCCTGTCCTTTCTTTTACCTCCCTTCCTTCCTCCCTCCCTCCTTTCCTTCCTTTTTCCTCCCTTCCTCCCACCTTTCCTTCCTTCCCTCCTTCCTTCCCTCCTTCCTTCTTCCTCCCTCCTTTCCATCCTTCTTCCTTCCTCCCTTCCTCCCTCCCTCCTTTCCACCCTTCTTACTTCCTCCCTCCCTCCTTTCCTGCCTTCTTCCTCCCTTCCTCCCTCCTTTCCTTCCTTCTTCCTCCCTTCCATTCTTCCTCCCTCCCTTCCTTCCTTGACTCGAGGACAACAGAAGCCTTTTTTAAAATAAAAGGCGTCAGAGTTGAATTTCACAGGTGAAATGCTGAGTCAGCAGTAAAAGTAGACAACGCTGCTCAGTCATGATGTAGCAGCAGGTACAGGTGTGTCTGTGCTGCACCTGGAAACCCAGAATAAGATGACTAAACATTAGTAATTAGATTAAAATCTGTTTGCTGAACACAAGCCAGCATGATATAAGAGTAATTAGATGCCTTAAGCGGTAAAAAGAGACAATGCTGCTCAGTCATGATGTAACCTCAGCTACACGTGAGATGACTCAGCTGTTAGTAATTGGGTTACTAATTGCTATTTGGTAACATTTATGAGTAAAGTGAAGATGAAGACAAACCAGGAAGATTTATAAGTGTATTTAAGGGAAGGTAGCTTTATTTATATACTGCATTTCATATAAAAACATTAAAACAAACAATTAACCCTCCTGGTGTCCTCGAGTCAAGGAAGGGAGGGAGGAAGAAGTAAGGACAGGAGGGAGGAAGGGAGGAAGGATGGAAGGGAGGAGGGAAGAAGGAAGGAAAAGAGGGAGGAATGAGGGAAGGAAGGAAGGGAGGAAGAAGGAAGGAAGGGAGGAAGGAATGAAGGAAAGAAGGGAGGAGGGAAGAAGGAAGGGAAAGAGGGAGGAAGGAGGGAAGGAAGGAAGGGAGGAAGAAGGAAGGGAGGGAGGAAGGAAGGGAGGAAGAAGGAAAGAAAGGAGGGAGGAAGGAAGGAAGCGAGGAAGAAGGAAGGAAGGGAGGAAGAAGGAAGGAAAGGAGGGAGAAAGGAAGGAAAGAAGGGAGGAGGGAAGAAGGAAGGAAAAGAGGGAGGAAGGAGGGAAGGAGGGAAGGGAAGAAGAAGGAAGGAAGGGAGGGAGGAAGGAAGGGAGGAAGAAGGAAAGAAATGAGGGAGGAAGGAAGGACAGAAGGAAGGAAGAAAGGGGAAGGAAAGAGAGAGGAAAGAAAGAAAGAGAGAAGGAGGGAGGGGAGGAAGGGAGGAAAGAAGGAACAGTCAAAACAGACGGGGTCAATTTGACCCGGGAGGACGACACAAAGGTTTAAAAAAGAAAACAAAGTACAGTGAACTAGAAAGAGTCTCTGTGGTGCAGTGGACAGTTTATTGGAGTGATTCTTGGTTGTGGGTTTCTGACTCTCGTTTGAACCCTTCAGCCTAATTTCAACCACTAATTGTCGCCTTGACGCTCGATGATTACGACCAGCAGAGTTTAACATTTTCCAACCGCAACTTCACACTCTGAGAGAAAATGGACCGTTATCATCATTTAACCACACAGACATATAAAGTATTACACCATTACATCTCAGGAAATCATCATCTCCTCCTCTTCCTCCTCCCTCGTTAAAGATACAGACTCTCTGAATAAGTAATAATAATAATAAAGTTTATTTCTATAGCACTATATAAAACAGGGGTGTTAAACTCATTATATGTACAGAAAAAGTTTCTTCACAAAGATAAACAACGTCCAAACGTTGCAGCCAGGTCTGTCAGTTTGGGGTTACCATGGTAACAGATACAGATACAATGAGAGGCAAATAATGTCCTTTAAATCTCAAGTTGTATGTCTATGGGAAAATGAGAAGCGTTGACTGTTGAACTTTATTATACTTTGCAAAGTTATTCAATGGGCCAGATTGGACCACGCTCGGTGGCCCAGATCTGGTCCTCGGGCCATATGTTTGACACCCCTGATATTATATTATACATTAACCCTCCTGTTGTCCTCGAGTCAAGGAAGAAAGGGAGGAAGAAGGAAGGGAGGGAGGAAGGAAGGAAGGA
>NW_026910105.1:0-55989 GCF_963691925.1 Scomber scombrus
AAAGGAGCAAAATCAAGCACAGTTGGGGCGTTTTGAGAAAATTGTGAAGGATTTTCCAAACCGGGCAAAATTTGAAAAAAACGACAGGTGCGGTAGTGTCGAAAAAGTCAAAAATGTGGATTTTCCCAAATCTTTGCTAAAAGGGGCCAGGGGGGCGGGCTTATTGAAAAACGAGCAAAATCAAGCACAGTTGGGGCGTTTTGTGAAAATTGTGAAGGATTTTCCAAACCGGGTAAAATTTGAAAAAAAAAGACAGGGCCGGTAGTCTCGAAAAAGTCAAAAATGGGGATTTTCCCAAACCTTGCTAAAAGGGGCCAGGGGGGCGGGCTGAGTGAGAAAGGAGCAAAATCAAGCACAGTTGGGGCGTTGTGTGAAAATTGTGAAGGATTTTCCAAACCGGGCAAAATTTGAAAAAAAAGACAGGGCCGGTAGTGTCGAAAAAGTCAAAAATGGGGATTTTCCCAAACCTTGCTAAAGGGGCCAGGGGGGCGGACTGAGTCAGAAAGGAGCCAAATCAAGCACAGTTGGGGCGTTTTGGGAAAATTGTGAAGGATTTTCCAAACCGGGCAAAATTTGAAAAAAAGACAGGGCCGGTAGTGTCGAAAAAGTCAAAAATGGGGATTTTCACAAAATTTGCTTAAAGAGGCCAGAGGGGGGGGGGCTGAGTGAAAAACAAGCAAAATCAAGCACAGTTGGGGCGTTTTGTGAAAATTGTGAAGGATTTTCCAAACCGGGTAAAATTTGAAAAAAAAAAGACAGGGGCCGGTAGTGTCGAAAAAGTAAAAAATGGGGATTTTCCCAAACCTTGCTAAAAGGGGCCAGGGGGGCGGACTGAGTCAGAAAGGAGCAAAATCAAGCACAGTTGGGGCGTTTTGGGAAAATTGTGAAGGATTTTCCAAACCGGGCAAAATTTGAAAAAAACGACAGGGCCGGTAGTGTCGAAAAAGTCAAAAATGGGGATTTTCCCAAATCCTTGCTAAAAGGGGCCAGGGGGGCGGGCTGAGTGAGAAAGGAGCAAAATCAAGCACAGTTGGGGCGTTGTGTGAAAATTGTGAAGGATTTTCCAAACCGGGCAAAATTTGAAAAAAAAGACAGGGCCGGTAGTGTCGAAAAAGTCAAAAATGGGGATTTTCCCAAACCTTGCTAAAAGGGGCCAGGGGGGCGGACTGAGTCAGAAAGGAGCCAAATTAAGCACAGTTGGGGCGTTTTGGGAAAATTGTGAAGGATTTTCCAAACCGGGCAAAATTTGAAAAAAAAGACAGGTCCGGTAGTGTCGAAAAAGTCAAAAATGGGGATTTTCCCAAACCTTGCTAAAAGGGGCCAGGGGGGGGGGCTGAGTGAAAAACAAGCAAAATCAAGCACAGTTGGGGCGTTTTGTGAAAATTGTGAAGGATTTTCCATAGTGGGCAAAAATTGAAAAAAACGACAGGGCCGGTAGTGTCGAAAAAGTCAAAAATGGGGATTTTCCCAAACCTTGCTAAAAGGGGCCAGGGGGGCGGACTGAGTCAGAAAAGGAGCAAAATCAAGCACAGTTGGGGCGTTTTGGGAAAATTGTGAAGGATTTTCCAAACCGGGCAAAATTTGAAAAAAAAGACAGGGCCGGTAGTGTCGAAAAAGTCAAAAATGGGGATTTTCCCAAACCTTGCTAAAAGGGGCCAGGGGGGCGGACTGAGTCAGAAAGGAGCAAAATCAAGCACAGTTGGGGCGTTTTGGGAAAATTGTGAAGGATTTTCCAAACCGGGCAAAATTTGAAAAAAACGACAGGGCCGGTAGTGTCGAAAAAGTCAAAATGGGGATTTTCCCAAACCTTGCTAAAAGGGGCCAGGGGGGCGGACTGAGTCAGAAAGGAGCAAAATCAAGCACAGTTGGGGCGTTTTGGGAAAATTGTGAAGGATTTTCCAAACCGGGCAAAATTTGAAAAAAACGACAGGGCCGGTAGTGTCGAAAAAGTCAAAAATGGGGATTTTCCCAAACCTTGCTAAAAGGGGCCAGGGGGGCGGGCTGAGTCAGAAAGGAGCAAAATCAAGCATAGTTGGGGCGTTTTGAGAAAATTGTGAAGGATTTTCCAAACCGGGCAAAATTTGAAAAAAAGACAGGTCCGGTAGTGTCGAAAAAGTCAAAAATGGGGATTTTCCCAAACCTTGCTAAAAGGGGCCAGGGGGGCGGACTGAGTCAGAAAGGAGCCAAATCAAGCACAGTTGGGGCGTTTTGGGAAAATTGTGAAGGATTTTCCAAACCGGGCAAAATTTGAAAAAAAAGACAGGGCCGGTAGTGTCGAAAAAGTCAAAAATGGGGATTTTCACAAAATTTGCTTAAAGAGGCCAGAGGGGGGGCTGAGTGAAAAACAAGCAAAATCAAGCACAGTTGGGGCGTTTTGTGAAAATTGTGAAGGATTTTCCATAGTGGGCAAAAATTGAAAAAACGACAGGGCCGGTAGTGTCGAAAAAGTCAAAAATGGGGATTTTCCCAAACCTTGCTAAAAGGGGCCAGGGGGCGGGCTTATTGAAAAACGAGCAAAATCAAGCACAGTTGGGGCGTTTTGTGAAAATTGTGAAGGATTTTCCAAACCGGGCAAAATTTGAAAAAAAAAGACAGGGCCGGTAGTGTCGAAAAAGTCAAAAATGGGGATTTTCCCAAACCTTGCTAAAAGGGGCCAGGGGGGCGGACTGAGTCAGAAAGGAGCAAAATCAAGCACAGTTGGGGCGTTTTGGGAAAATTGTGAAGGATTTTCCAAACCGGGCAAAATTTGAAAAAAACGACAGGGCCGGTAGTGTCGAAAAAGTCAAAAATGGGGATTTTCCCAAATCCTTGCTAAAAGGGGCCAGGGGGGCGGGCTGAGTGAGAAAGGAGCAAAATCAAGCACAGTTGGGGCGTTGTGTGAAAATTGTGAAGGATTTTCCAAACCGGGCAAAATTTGAAAAAAAAGACAGGGCCGGTAGTGTCGAAAAAGTCAAAAATGGGGATTTTCACAAAATTTGCTTAAAGAGGCCAGAGGGGGGGGCTGAGTGAAAAACAAGCAAAATCAAGCACAGTTGGGGCGTTTTGGGAAAATTGTGAAGGATTTTCCAAAGTGGGCAAAAATTGAAAAAAACGACAGGTCCGGTAGTGTCGAAAAAGTCAAAAATGTGGATTTTACCAAATCTTTGCTAAAAGGGGCCAGGGGGCGGGCTTATTGTAAAAACGAGCAAAATCAAGCACAGTTGGGGCGTTTTGTGAAAATTGTGAAGGATTTTCCAAACCGGGTAAAATTTGAAAAAAAAAGACAGGGCCGGTAGTGTCGAAAAAGTAAAAAATGGGGATTTTCCCAAACCTTGCTAAAAGGGGCCAGGGGGGCGGACTGAGTCAGAAAGGAGCAAAATCAAGCACAGTTGGGGCGTTTTGGGAAAATTGTGAAGGATTTTCCAAAGTGGGCAAAAATTGAAAAAAACGACAGGTCCGGTAGTGTCGAAAAAGTCAAAAATGTGGATTTTACCAAATCTTTGCTAAAAGGGGCCAGGGGGCGGGCTTATTGAAAAACGAGCAAAATCAAGCACAGTTGGGGCGTTTTGTGAAAATTGTGAAGGATTTTCCAAACCGGGTAAAATTTGAAAAAAAAAGACAGGGCCGGTAGTGTCGAAAAAGTCAAAAATGGGGATTTTCCCAAACCTTGCTAAAAGGGGCCAGGGGGGCGGACTGAGTCAGAAAGGAGCCAAATCAAGCACAGTTGGGGCGTTTTGGGAAAATTGTGAAGGATTTTCCAAACCGGGCAAAATTTGAAAAAAAAGACAGGGCCGGTAGTGTCGAAAAAGTCAAAAATGGGGATTTTCACAAAATTTGCTTAAAGAGGCCAGAGGGGGGGGGCTGAGTGAAAAACAAGCAAAATCAAGCACAGTTGGGGCGTTTTGTGAAAATTGTGAAGGATTTTCCAAACCGGGTAAAATTTGAAAAAAAAAGACAGGGCCGGTAGTGTCGAAAAAGTAAAAAATGGGGATTTTCCCAAACCTTGCTAAAAGGGGCCAGGGGGGCGGACTGAGTCAGAAAGGAGCAAAATCAAGCACAGTTGGGGCGTTTTGGGAAAATTGTGAAGGATTTTCCAAACCGGGCAAAATTTGAAAAAAACGACAGGGCCGGTAGTGTCGAAAAAGTCAAAAATGGGGATTTTCCCAAATCCTTGCTAAAAGGGGCCAGGGGGGCGGGCTGAGTGAGAAAGGAGCAAAATCAAGCACAGTTGGGGCGTTGTGTGAAAATTGTGAAGGATTTTCCAAACCGGGCAAAATTTGAAAAAAAAGACAGGGCCGGTAGTGTCGAAAAAGTCAAAAATGGGGATTTTCCCAAACCTTGCTAAAAGGGGCCAGGGGGGCGGACTGAGTCAGAAAGGAGCCAAATTAAGCACAGTTGGGGCGTTTTGGGAAAATTGTGAAGGATTTTCCAAACCGGGCAAAATTTGAAAAAAAAGACAGGTCCGGTAGTGTCGAAAAAGTCAAAAATGGGGATTTTCCCAAACCTTGCTAAAAGGGGCCAGGGGGGGGGGGCTGAGTGAAAAACAAGCAAAATCAAGCACAGTTGGGGCGTTTTGTGAAAATTGTGAAGGATTTTCCATAGTGGGCAAAAATTGAAAAAAACGACAGGGCCGGTAGTGTCGAAAAAGTCAAAAATGGGGATTTTCCCAAACCTTGCTAAAAGGGGCCAGGGGGGCGGACTGAGTCAGAAAAGGAGCAAAATCAAGCACAGTTGGGGCGTTTTGGGAAAATTGTGAAGGATTTTCCAAACCGGGCAAAATTTGAAAAAAAAGACAGGGCCGGTAGTGTCGAAAAAGTCAAAAATGGGGATTTTCCCAAACCTTGCTAAAAGGGGCCAGGGGGGCGGACTGAGTCAGAAAGGAGCAAAATCAAGCACAGTTGGGGCGTTTTGGGAAAATTGTGAAGGATTTTCCAAACCGGGCAAAATTTGAAAAAAACGACAGGGCCGGTAGTGTCGAAAAAGTCAAAAATGGGGATTTTCCCAAACCTTGCTAAAAGGGGCCAGGGGGGCGGGCTGAGTCAGAAAGGAGCAAAATCAAGCATAGTTGGGGCGTTTTGAGAAAATTGTGAAGGATTTTCCAAACCGGGCAAAATTTGAAAAAAAAGACAGGGCCGGTAGTGTCGAAAAAGTCAAAAATGGGGATTTTCACAAAATTTGCTTAAAGAGGCCAGAGGGGGGGGCTGAGTGAAAAACAAGCAAAATCAAGCACAGTTGGGGCGTTTTGTGAAAATTGTGAAGGATTTTCCATAGTGGGCAAAAATTGAAAAAAACGACAGGGCCGGTAGTGTCGAAAAAGTCAAAAATGGGGATTTTCCCAAACCTTGCTAAAAGGGGCCAGGGGGCGGGCTTATTGAAAAACGAGCAAAATCAAGCACAGTTGGGGCGTTTTGTGAAAATTGTGAAGTATTTTCCAAACCGGGCAAAATTTGAAAAAAAAGACAGGGCCGGTAGTGTCGAAAAAGTCAAAAATGGGGATTTTCCCAAACCTTGCTAAAAGGGGCCAGGGGGGCGGACTGAGTCAGAAAGGAGCAAAATCAAGCACAGTTGGGGCGTTTTGGGAAAATTGTGAAGGATTTTCCAAACCGGGCAAAATTTGAAAAAAACGACAGGGCCGGTAGTGTCGAAAAAGTCAAAAATGGGGATTTTCCCAAATCCTTGCTAAAAGGGGCCAGGGGGGCGGGATGAGTGAGAAAGGAGCAAAATCAAGCACAGTTGGGGCGTTGTGTGAAAATTGTGAAGGATTTTCCAAACCGGGCAAAATTTGAAAAAAAAGACAGGGCCGGTAGTGTCGAAAAAGTCAAAAATGGGGATTTTCACAAAATTTGCTTAAAGAGGCCAGAGGGGGGGGCTGAGTGAAAAACAAGCAAAATCAAGCACAGTTGGGGCGTTTTGGGAAAATTGTGAAGGATTTTCCAAAGTGGGCAAAAATTGAAAAAAACGACAGGTCCGGTAGTGTCGAAAAAGTCAAAAATGTGGATTTTACCAAATCTTTGCTAAAAGGGGCCAGGGGGCGGGCTTATTGTAAAAACGAGCAAAATCAAGCACAGTTGGGGCGTTTTGTGAAAATTGTGAAGGATTTTCCAAACCGGGTAAAATTTGAAAAAAAAAGACAGGGCCGGTAGTGTCGAAAAAGTAAAAAATGGGGATTTTCCCAAACCTTGCTAAAAGGGGCCAGGGGGGCGGACTGAGTCAGAAAGGAGCAAAATCAAGCACAGTTGGGGCGTTTTGGGAAAATTGTGAAGGATTTTCCAAAGTGGGCAAAAATTGAAAAAAACGACAGGTCCGGTAGTGTCGAAAAAGTCAAAAATGTGGATTTTACCAAATCTTTGCTAAAAGGGGCCAGGGGGCGGGCTTATTGAAAAACGAGCAAAATCAAGCACAGTTGGGGCGTTTTGTGAAAATTGTGAAGGATTTTCCAAACCGGGTAAAATTTGAAAAAAAAAGACAGGGCCGGTAGTGTCGAAAAAGTCAAAAATGGGGATTTTCCCAAACCTTGCTAAAAGGGGCCAGGGGGGCGGACTGAGTCAGAAATGAGCAAAATCAAGCACAGTTGGGGCGTTTTGGGAAAATTGTGAAGGATTTTCCAAACCGGGCAAAATTTGAAAAAAACGACAGGGCCGGTAGTGTCGAAAAAGTCAAAAATGGGGATTTTCACAAAATTTGCTTAAAGAGGCCAGAGGGGGGGGCTGAGTGAAAAACAAGCAAAATCAAGCACAGTTGGGGCGTTTTGTGAAAATTGTGAAGGATTTTCCATAGTGGGCAAAAATTGAAAAAAACGACAGGGCCGGTAGTGTCGAAAAAGTCAAAAATGGGGATTTTCCCAAACCTTGCTAAAAGGGGCCAGGGGGGCGGGCTGAGTCAGAAAGGAGCAAAATCAAGCATAGTTGGGGCGTTTTGAGAAAATTGTGAAGGATTTTCCGAACCGGGCAAAATTTGAAAAAAAAGACAGGGCCGGTAGTGTCGAAAAAGTCAAAAATGTGGATTTTCCCAAATCTTTGCTAAAAGGGGCCAGGGGGCGGGCTTATTGAAAAACGAGCAAAATCAAGCACAGTTGGGGCGTTTTGTGAAAATTGTGAAGGATTTTCCAAACCGGGTAAAATTTGAAAAAAAAAGACAGGGCCGGTAGTGTCGAAAAAGTAAAAAATGGGGATTTTCCCAAACCTTGCTAAAAGGGGCCAGGGGGGCGGACTGAGTCAGAAAGGAGCAAAATCAAGCACAGTTGGGGCGTTTTGGGAAAATTGTGAAGGATTTTCCAAACCGGGCAAAATTTGAAAAAAACGACAGGGCCGGTAGTGTCGAAAAAGTCAAAAATGGGGATTTTCCCAAATCCTTGCTAAAAGGGGCCAGGGGGGCGGGCTGAGTGAGAAAGGAGCAAAATCAAGCACAGTTGGGGCGTTGTGTGAAAATTGTGAAGGATTTTCCAAACCGGGCAAAATTTGAAAAAAACGACAGGGCCGGTAGTGTCGAAAAAGTCAAAAATGGGGATTTTCCCAAATCCTTGCTAAAAGGGGCCAGGGGGGCGGGCTGAGTGAGAAAGGAGCAAAATCAAGCACAGTTGGGGCGTTTTGAGAAAATTGTGAAGGATTTTCCAAACCGGGCAAAATTTGAAAAAAAAGACAGGGCCGGTAGTGTCGAAAAAGTCAAAAATGGGGATTTTCCCAAACCTTGCTAAAAGGGGCCAGGGGGGCGGACTGAGTCAGAAAGGAGCAAAATCAAGCACAGTTGGGGCGTTTTGGGAAAATTGTGAAGGATTTTCCAAAGTGGGCAAAAATTGAAAAAAACGACAGGTCCGGTAGTGTCGAAAAAGTCAAAAATGTGGATTTTACCAAATCTTTGCTAAAAGGGGCCAGGGGGCGGGCTTATTGAAAAACGAGCAAAATCAAGCACAGTTGGGGCGTTTTGTGAAAATTGTGAAGGATTTTCCAAACCGGGTAAAATTTGAAAAAAAAAGACAGGGCCGGTAGTGTCGAAAAAGTAAAAAATGGGGATTTTCCCAAACCTTGCTAAAAGGGGCCAGGGGGGCGGACTGAGTCAGAAAGGAGCAAAATCAAGCACAGTTGGGGCGTTGTGTGAAAATTGTGAAGGATTTTCCAAACCGGGCAAAATTTGAAAAAACGACAGGTCCGGTAGTGTCGAAAAAGTCAAAAATGTGGATTTTCCCAAATCTTTGCTAAAAGGGGCCAGGGGGCGGGCTTATTGAAAAACGAGCAAAATCAAGCACAGTTGGGGCGTTTTGTGAAAATTGTGAAGGATTTTCCAAACCGGGTAAAATTTGAAAAAAAAAGACAGGGCCGGTAGTGTCGAAAAAGTAAAAAATGGGGATTTTCCCAAACCTTGCTAAAAGGGGCCAGGGGGGCGGACTGAGTCAGAAAGGAGCAAAATCAAGCACAGTTGGGGCGTTTTGGGAAAATTGTGAAGGATTTTCCAAACCGGGCAAAATTTGAAAAAAAACGACAGGGCCGGTAGTGTCGAAAAAGTCAAAAATGGGGATTTTCCCAAATCCTTGCTAAAAGGGGCCAGGGGGGCGGGCTGAGTGAGAAAGGAGCAAAATCAAGCACAGTTGGGGCGTTGTGTGAAAATTGTGAAGGATTTTCCAAACCGGGCAAAATTTGAAAAAAAAGACAAGGCCGGTAGTGTCGTAAAAGTCAAAAATGGGGATTTTCACAAAATTTGCTTAAAGAGGCCAGAGGGGGGGGCTGAGTGAAAAACAAGCAAAATCAAGCACAGTTGGGGCGTTTTGTGAAAATTGTGAAGGATTTTCCATAGTGGGCAAAAATTGAAAAAAACGACAGGGCGGTAGTGTCGAAAAAGTCAAAAATGGGGATTTTCCCAAACCTTGCTAAAAGGGGCCAGGGGGGCGACTGAGTCAGAAAGGAGCAAAATCAAGCACAGTTGGGGCGTTTTGGGAAAATTGTGAAGGATTTTCCAAACCGGGCAAAATTTGAAAAAAAAGACAGGGCCGGTAGTGTCGAAAAAGTCAAAAATGGGGATTTTCCCAAACCTTGCTAAAAGGGGCCAGGGGGGGCGGACTGAGTCAGAAAGGAGCAAAATCAAGCACAGTTGGGGCGTTTTGGAAAATTGTGAAGGATTTTCCAAACCGGGCAAAATTTGAAAAAAACGACAGGGCCGGTAGTGTCGAAAAAGTCAAAAATGGGGATTTTCCCAAATCCTTGCTAAAAGGGGCCAGGGGGCGGGCTGAGTGAGAAAGGAGCAAAATCAAGCACAGTTGGGGCGTTGTGTGAAAATTGTGAAGGATTTTCCAAACCGGACAAAATTTGAAAAAAAAGACAAGGCCGGTAGTGTCGTAAAAGTCAAAAATGGGGATTTTCACAAAATTTGCTTAAAGAGGCCAGAGGGGGGGGCTGAAGTGAAAAACAAGCAAAATCAAGCACAGTTGGGGCGTTTTGTGAAAATTGTGAAGGATTTTCCATAGTGGGCAAAAATTGAAAAAAACGACAAGGGCCGGTAGTGTCGAAAAAGTCAAAAATGGGGATTTTCCAAACCTTGCTAAAAGGGGCCAGGGGGGCGGACTGAGTCAGAAAGGAGCAAAATCAAGCACAGTTGGGGCGTTTTGGGAAAATTGTGAAGGATTTTCCAAACCGGGCAAAATTTGAAAAAAAAGACAGGGCCGGTAGTGTCGAAAAAGTCAAAAATGGGGATTTTCCCAAACCTTGCTAAAAGGGGCCAGGGGGGCGGACTGAGTCAGAAAGGAGCAAAATCAAGCACGGTTGGGGCGGTTTTGGGAAAATTGTGAAGGATTTTCCAAAGTGGGCAAAAATTGAAAAAAACGACAGGTCCGGTAGTGTCGAAAAAGTCAAAATGTGGATTTTACCAAATCTTTGCTAAAAGGGGCCAGGGGGCGGGCTTATTGAAAAACGAGCAAAATCAAGCACAGTTGGGGCGTTTTGTGAAAATTGTGAAGGATTTTCCAAACCGGGTAAAATTTGAAAAAAAAAGACAGGGCCGGTAGTGTCGAAAAAGTAAAAAATGGGGATTTTCCCAAACCTTGCTAAAAGGGGCCAGGGGGGGCGGACTGAGTCAGAAAGGAGCAAAATCAAGCACAGTTGGGGCGTTTTGGGAAAATTGTGAAGGATTTTCCAAACCGGGCAAAATTTGAAAAAAACGACAGGGCCGTAGTGTCGAAAAAGTCAAAAATGGGGATTTTCCCAAATCCTTGCTAAAAGGGGCCAGGGGGGCGGGCTGAGTGAGAAAGGAGCAAAATCAAGCACAGTTGGGGCGTTGTGTGAAAATTGTGAAGGATTTTCCAAACCGGGCAAAATTTGGAAAAAAACGACAGGGCCGGTAGTGTCGAAAAAGTCAAAAATGGGGATTTTCCCAAATCCTTGCTAAAAGGGGCCAGGGGGGCGGGCTGAGTGAGAAAGGAGCAAAATCAAGCACAGTTGGGGCGTTTTGAGAAAATTGTGAAGGATTTTCCAAACCGGGCAAAATTTGAAAAAAAAGACAGGGCCGGTAGTGTCGAAAAAGTCAAAAATGGGGATTTTCCCAAACCTTGCTAAAAGGGGCCAGGGGGGCGGACTGAGTCAGAAAGGAGCAAAATCAAGCACAGTTGGGGCGTTTTGGGAAAATTGTGAAGGATTTTCCAAAGTGGGCAAAATTGAAAAAAACGACAGGTCCGGTAGTGTCGAAAAAGTCAAAAATGTGGATTTTACCAAATCTTTGCTAAAAGGGGCCAGGGGGCGGGCTTATTGAAAAACGAGCAAAATCAAGCACAGTTGGGGCGTTTTGTGAAAATTGTGAAGGATTTTCCAAACCGGGTAAAATTTGAAAAAAAAAGACAGGGCCGGTAGTGTCGAAAAAGTAAAAAATGGGGATTTTCCCAAACCTTGCTAAAAGGGGCCAGGGGGGCGGACTGAGTCAGAAAGGAGCAAAATCAAGCACAGTTGGGGCGTTGTGTGAAAATTGTGAAGGATTTTCCAAACCGGGCAAAATTTGAAAAAACGACAGGTCCGGTAGTGTCGAAAAAGTCAAAAATGTGGATTTTCCCAAATCTTTGCTAAAAGGGGCCAGGGGGCGGGCTTATTGAAAAACGAGCAAAATCAAGCACAGTTGGGGCGTTTTGTGAAAATTGTGAAGGATTTTCCAAACCGGGTAAAATTTGAAAAAAAAAGACAGGGCCGGTAGTGTCGAAAAAGTAAAAAATGGGGATTTTCCCAAACCTTGCTAAAAGGGGCCAGGGGGGCGGACTGAGTCAGAAAGGAGCAAAATCAAGCACAGTTGGGGCGTTTTGGGAAAATTGTGAAGGATTTTCCAAACCGGGCAAAATTTGAAAAAAACGACAGGGCCGGTAGTGTCGAAAAAGTCAAAAATGGGGATTTTCCCAAATCCTTGCTAAAAGGGGCCAGGGGGGCGGGCTGAGTGAGAAAGGAGCAAAATCAAGCACAGTTGGGGCGTTGTGTGAAAATTGTGAAGGATTTTCCAAACCGGGCAAAATTTGAAAAAAAAGACAAGGCCGGTAGTGTCGTAAAAGTCAAAAATGGGGATTTTCACAAAATTTGCTTAAAGAGGCCAGAGGGGGGGGCTGAGTGAAAAACAAGCAAAATCAAGCACAGTTGGGGCGTTTTGTGAAAATTGTGAAGGATTTTCCATAGTGGGCAAAAATTGAAAAAAACGACAGGGCCGGTAGTGTCGAAAAAGTCAAAAATGGGGATTTTCCCAAACCTTGCTAAAAGGGGCCAGGGGGGCGGACTGAGTCAGAAAGGAGCAAAATCAAGCACAGTTGGGGCGTTTTGGGAAAATTGTGAAGGATTTTCCAAACCGGGCAAAATTTGAAAAAAAAGACAGGGCCGGTAGTGTCGAAAAAGTCAAAAATGGGGATTTTCCCAAACCTTGCTAAAAGGGGCCAGGGGGGCGGACTGAGTCAGAAAGGAGCAAAATCAAGCACAGTTGGGGCGTTTTGGGAAAATTGTGAAGGATTTTCCAAACCGGGCAAAATTTGAAAAAAACGACAGGGCCGGTAGTGTCGAAAAAGTCAAAAATGGGGATTTTCCCAAATCCTTGCTAAAAGGGGCCAGGGGGGCGGGCTGAGTGAGAAAGGAGCAAAATCAAGCACAGTTGGGGCGTTGTGTGAAAATTGTGAAGGATTTTCCAAACCGGACAAAATTTGAAAAAAAGACAAGGCCGGTAGTGTCGTAAAAGTCAAAAATGGGGATTTTCACAAAATTTGCTTAAAGAGGCCAGAGGGGGGGCTGAGTGAAAAACAAGCAAAATCAAGCACAGTTGGGGCGTTTTGTGAAAATTGTGAAGGATTTTCCATAGTGGGCAAAAATTGAAAAAAACGACAGGGCCGGTAGTGTCGAAAAAGTCAAAAATGGGGATTTTCCCAAACCTTGCTAAAAGGGGCCAGGGGGGCGGACTGAGTCAGAAAGGAGCAAAATCAAGCACAGTTGGGGCGTTTTGGGAAAATTGTGAAGGATTTTCCAAACCGGGCAAAATTTGAAAAAAAAGACAGGGCCGGTAGTGTCGAAAAAGTCAAAAATGGGGATTTTCCCAAACCTTGCTAAAAGGGGCCAGGGGGGCGGACTGAGTCAGAAAGGAGCAAAATCAAGCACGGTTGGGGCGTTTTGGGAAAATTGTGAAGGATTTTCCAAAGTGGGCAAAAATTGAAAAAAACGACAGGTCCGGTAGTGTCGAAAAAGTCAAAAATGTGGATTTTACCAAATCTTTGCTAAAAGGGGCCAGGGGGCGGGCTTATTGAAAAACGAGCAAAATCAAGCACAGTTGGGGCGTTTTGTGAAAATTGTGAAGGATTTTCCAAACCGGGTAAAATTTGAAAAAAAAAGACAGGGCCGGTAGTGTCGAAAAAGTAAAAAATGGGGATTTTCCCAAACCTTGCTAAAAGGGGCCAGGGGGGCGGACTGAGTCAGAAAGGAGCAAAATCAAGCACAGTTGGGGCGTTTTGGGAAAATTGTGAAGGATTTTCCAAACCGGGCAAAATTTGAAAAAAACGACAGGGCCGGTAGTGTCGAAAAAGTCAAAAATGGGGATTTTCCCAAATCCTTGCTAAAAGGGGCCAGGGGGGCGGGCTGAGTGAGAAAGGAGCAAAATCAAGCACAGTTGGGGCGTTGTGTGAAAATTGTGAAGGATTTTCCAAACCGGGCAAAATTTGAAAAAAAAAGACAGGGCCGGTAGTGTCGAAAAAGTCAAAAATTGGGATTTTCACAAAATTTGCTTAAAGAGGCCAGAGGGGGGGGGCTGAGTGAAAAACAAGCAAAATCAAGCACAGTTGGGGCGTTTTGTGAAAATTGTGAAGGATTTTCCATAGTGGGCGAAAATTGAAAAAAACGACAGGGCCGGTAGTGTCGAAAAAGTCAAAAATGGGGATTTTCCCAAACCTTGCTAAAAGGGGCCAGGGGGGCGGACTGAGTCAGAAAGGAGCAAAATCAAGCACAGTTGGGGCGTTTTGGGAAAATTGTGAAGGATTTTCCAAAGTGGGCAAAAATTGAAAAAAACGACAGGTCCGGTAGTGTCGAAAAAGTCAAAAATGTGGATTTTACCAAATCTTTGCTAAAAGGGGCCAGGGGGCGGGCTTATTGAAAAACGAGCAAAATCAAGCACAGTTGGGGCGTTTTGTGAAAATTGTGAAGGATTTTCCAAACCGGGTAAAATTTGAAAAAAAAAGACAGGGCCGGTAGTGTCGAAAAAGTAAAAAATGGGGATTTTCCCAAACCTTGCTAAAAGGGGCCAGGGGGGCGGACTGAGTCAGAAAGGAGCAAAATCAAGCACAGTTGGGGCGTTTTGGGAAAATTGTGAAGGATTTTCCAAACCGGGCAAAATTTGAAAAAAACGACAGGGCCGGTAGTGTCGAAAAAGTCAAAAATGGGGATTTTCCCAAACCTTGCTAAAAGGGGCAAGGGGGGCGGGCTGAGTCAGAAAGGAGCAAAATCAAGCATAGTTGGGGCGTTTTGAGAAAATTGTGAAGGATTTTCCAAACCGGGCAAAATTTGAAAAAAAAGACAGGTCCGGTAGTGTCGAAAAAGTCAAAAATGGGGATTTTCACAAAATTTGCTTAAAGAGGCCAGAGGGGGGGGGGGCTGAGTGAAAAACAAGCAAAATCAAGCACAGTTGGGGCGTTTTGTGAAAATTGTGAAGGATTTTCCATAGTGGGCAAAAATTGAAAAAAACGACAGGGCCGGTAGTGTCGAAAAAGTCAAAAATGGGGATTTTCCCAAACCTTGCTAAAAGGGGCCAGGGGGCGGACTGAGTCAGAAAGGAGCAAAATCAAGCACAGTTGGGGCGTTTTGGGAAAATTGTGAAGGATTTTCCAAACCGGGCAAAATTTGAAAAAAAAGACAGGGCCGGTAGTGTCGAAAAAGTCAAAAATGGGAGTTTTCCCAAACCTTGCTAAAAGGGGCCAGGGGGGCGGACTGAGTCAGAAAGGAGCAAAATCAAGCACAGTTGGGGCGTTTTGGGAAAATTGTGAAGGATTTTCCAAACCGGGCAAAATTTGAAAAAAACGACAGGGCCGGTAGTGTCGAAAAAGTCAAAAATGGGGATTTTCCCAAATCCTTGCTAAAAGGGGCCAGGGGGGCGGGCTGAGTGAGAAAGGAGCAAAATCAAGCACAGTTGGGGCGTTTTGAGAAAATTGTGAAGGATTTTCCAAACCGGGCAAAATTTGAAAAAAACGACAGGTCAGGTAGTGTCGAAAAAGTCAAAAATGTGGATTTTCCCAAATCTTTGCTAAAAGGGGCCAGGGGGCGGGCTTATTGAAAAACGAGCAAAATCAAGCACAGTTGGGGCGTTTTGTGAAAATTGTGAAGGATTTTCCAAACCGGGTAAAATTTGAAAAAAAAGACAGGGCCGGTAGTGTCGAAAAAGTCAAAAATGGGGATTTTCACAAAATTTGCTTAAAGAGGCCAGAGGGGGGGGCTGAGTGAAAAACAAGCAAAATCAAGCACAGTTGGGGCGTTTTGTGAAAATTGTGAAGGATTTTCCATAGTGGGCAAAAATTGAAAAAAACGACAGGGCCGGTAGTGTCGAAAAAGTCAAAAATGGGGATTTTCCCAAACCTTGCTAAAAGGGGCCAGGGGGGCGGGCTGAGTCAGGAAGGAGCAAAATCAAGCATAGTTGGGGCGTTTTGAGAAAATTGTGAAGGATTTTCCGAACCGGGCAAAATTTGAAAAAAAAGACAGGGCCGGTAGTGTCGAAAAAGTCAAAAATGGGGATTTTCCCAAACCTTGCTAAAAGGGGCCAGGGGGGCGGACTGAGTCAGAAAGGAGCCAAATCAAGCACAGTTGGGGCGTTTTGGGAAAATTGTGAAGGATTTTCCAAACCGGGCAAAATTTGAAAAAAAAGACAGGGCCGGTAGTGTCGAAAAAGTCAAAAATGGGGATTTTCACAAAATTTGCTTAAAGAGGCCAGAGGGGGGGGCTGAGTGAAAAACAAGCAAAATCAAGCACAGTTGGGGCGTTTTGTGAAAATTGTGAAGGATTTTCCATAGTGGGCAAAAATTGAAAAAAACGACAGGGCCGGTAGTGTCGAAAAAGTCAAAAATGGGGATTTTCCCAAACCTTGCTAAAAGGGGCCAGGGGGGCGGACTGAGTCAGAAAGGAGCAAAATCAAGCACAGTTGGGGGTTTTGGGAAAATTGTGAAGGATTTTCCAAACCGGGCAAAATTTGAAAAAAACGACAGGGCCGGTAGTGTCGAAAAAGTCAAAAATGGGGATTTTCCCAAACCTTGCTAAAAGGGGCCAGGGGGGCGGACTGAGTCAGAAAGGAGCAAAATCAAGCACAGTTGGGGCGTTTTGGGAAAATTGTGAAGGATTTTCCAAACCGGGCAAAATTTGAAAAAAACGACAGGGCCGGTAGTGTCGAAAAAGTCAAAAATGGGGATTTTCCCAAATCCTTGCTAAAAGGGGCCAGGGGGGCGGGCTGAGTGAGAAAGGAGCAAAATCAAGCACAGTTGGGGCGTTGTGTGAAAATTGTGAAGGATTTTCCAAACCGGGCAAAATTTGAAAAAAAAGACAGGGCCGGTAGTGTCGAAAAAGTCAAAAATGCGGATTTTCCCAAACCTTGCTAAAAGGGGCCAGGGGGGCGGACTAAGTAAGAAAGGAGCAAAATCAAGCACAGTTGGGGCGTTTTGAGAAAATTGTGAAGGATTTTCCAAACCGGGCAAAATTTGAAAAAAACGACAGGTGCGGTAGTGTCGAAAAAGTCAAAAATGTGGATTTTCCCAAATCTTTGCTAAAAGGGGCCAGGGGGCGGGCTTATTGAAAAACGAGCAAAATCAAGCACAGTTGGGGCGTTTTGTGAAAATTGTGAAGGATTTTCCAAACCGGGTAAAATTTGAAAAAAAAAGACAGGGCCGGTAGTGTCGAAAAAGTCAAAAATGGGGATTTTCCCAAACCTTGCTAAAAGGGGCCAGGGGGCGGGCTGAGTGAGAAAGGAGCAAAATCAAGCACAGTTGGGGCGTTGTGTGAAAATTGTGAAGGATTTTCCAAACCGGGCAAAATTTGAAAAAAAAGACAGGGCCGGTAGTGTCGAAAAAGTCAAAAATGGGGATTTTCCCAAACCTTGCTAAAAGGGGCCAGGGGGGCGGACTGAGTCAGAAAGGAGCCAAATCAAGCACAGTTGGGGCGTTTTGGGAAAATTGTGAAGGATTTTCCAAACCGGGCAAAATTTGAAAAAAAAGACAGGGCCGGTAGTGTCGAAAAAGTCAAAAATGGGGATTTTCACAAAATTTGCTTAAAGAGGCCAGAGGGGGGGGGCTGAGTGAAAAACAAGCAAAATCAAGCACAGTTGGGGCGTTTTGTGAAAATTGTGAAGGATTTTCCATAGTGGGCAAAAATTGAAAAAAACGACAGGGCCGGTAGTGTCGAAAAAGTCAAAAATGGGGATTTTCCCAAACCTTGCTAAAAGGGGCCAGGGGGGCGGACTGAGTCAGAAAAGGAGCAAAATCAAGCACAGTTGGGGCGTTTTGGGAAAATTGTGAAGGATTTTCCAAACCGGGCAAAATTTGAAAAAAAAGACAGGGCCGGTAGTGTCGAAAAAGTCAAAAATGGGGATTTTCCCAAACCTTGCTAAAAGGGGCCAGGGGGGCGGACTGAGTCAGAAAGGAGCAAAATCAAGCACAGTTGGGGCGTTTTGGGAAAATTGTGAAGGATTTTCCAAACCGGGCAAAATTTGAAAAAAAACGACAGGGCCGGTAGTGTCGAAAAAGTCAAAAATGGGGATTTTCCCAAATCCTTGCTAAAAGGGGCCAGGGGGGCGGGCTGAGTGAGAAAGGAGCAAAATCAAGCACAGTTGGGGCGTTGTGTGAAAATTGTGAAGGATTTTCCAAACCGGGCAAAATTTGAAAAAACGACAGGTCCGGTAGTGTCGAAAAAGTCAAAAATGTGGATTTTCCCAAATCTTTGCTAAAAGGGGCCAGGGGGCGGGCTTATTGAAAAACGAGCAAAATCAAGCACAGTTGGGGCGTTTTGTGAAAATTGTGAAGGATTTTCCAAACCGGGTAAAATTTGAAAAAAAAAGACAGGGCCGGTAGTGTCGAAAAAGTAAAAAATGGGGATTTTCCCAAACCTTGCTAAAAGGGGCCAGGGGGGCGGACTGAGTCAGAAAGGAGCAAAATCAAGCACAGTTGGGGCGTTTTGGGAAAATTGTGAAGGATTTTCCAAACCGGGCAAAATTTGAAAAAAACGACAGGGCCGGTAGTGTCGAAAAAGTCAAAAATGGGGATTTTCCCAAACCTTGCTAAAAGGGGCCAGGGGGGCGGGCTGAGTCAGAAAGGAGCAAAATCAAGCATAGTTGGGGCGTTTTGAGAAAATTGTGAAGGATTTTCCAAACCGGGCAAAATTTGAAAAAAAAGACAGGTCCGGTAGTGTCGAAAAAGTCAAAAATGGGGATTTTCCCAAACCTTGCTAAAAGGGGCCAGGGGGGCGGACTGAGTCAGAAAGGAGCCAAATCAAGCACAGTTGGGGCGTTTTGGGAAAATTGTGAAGGATTTTCCAAACCGGGCAAAATTTGAAAAAAAAGACAGGGCCGGTAGTGTCGAAAAAGTCAAAAATGGGGATTTTCACAAAATTTGCTTAAAGAGGCCAGAGGGGGGGGCTGAGTGAAAAACAAGCAAAATCAAGCACAGTTGGGGCGTTTTGTGAAAATTGTGAAGGATTTTCCATAGTGGGCAAAAATTGAAAAAAACGACAGGGCCGGTAGTGTCGAAAAAGTCAAAAATGGGGATTTTCCCAAACCTTGCTAAAAGGGGCCAGGGGGGCGGACTGAGTCAGAAAGGAGCAAAATCAAGCACAGTTGGGGCGTTTTGGGAAAATTGTGAAGGATTTTCCAAACCGGGCAAAATTTGAAAAAAAAGACAGGGCCGGTAGTGTCGAAAAAGTCAAAAATGGGGATTTTCCCAAACCTTGCTAAAAGGGGCCAGGGGGGCGGACTGAGTCAGAAAGGAGCAAAATCAAGCACAGTTGGGGCGTTTTGGGAAAATTGTGAAGGATTTTCCAAACCGGGCAAAGTTTGAAAAAAAAGACAGGGCCGGTAGTGTCGAAAAAGTCAAAAATGGGGATTTTCCCAAATCCTTGCTAAAAGGGGCCAGGGGGGCGGGCTGAGTGAGAAAGGAGCAAAATCAAGCACAGTTGGGGCGTTTTGAGAAAATTGTGAAGGATTTTCCAAACCGGGCAAAATTTGAAAAAAACGACAGGTCCGGTAGTGTCGAAAAAGTCAAAAATGTGGATTTTCCCAAATCTTTGCTAAAAGGGGCCAGGGGGCGGGCTTATTGAAAAACGAGCAAAATCAAGCACAGTTGGGGCGTTTTGTGAAAATTGTGAAGGATTTTCCAAACCGGGTAAAATTTGAAAAAAAAAGACAGGGCCGGTAGTGTCGAAAAAGTAAAAAATGGGGATTTTCCCAAACCTTGCTAAAAGGGGCCAGGGGGGCGGACTGAGTCAGAAAGGAGCAAAATCAAGCACAGTTGGGGCGTTTTGGGAAAATTGTGAAGGATTTTCCAAACCGGGCAAAATTTGAAAAAAACGACAGGGCCGGTAGTGTCGAAAAAGTCAAAAATGGGGATTTTCCCAAATCCTTGCTAAAAGGGGCCAGGGGGGCGGACTGAGTCAGAAAGGAGCAAAATCAAGCACAGTTGGGGCGTTTTGGGAAAATTGTGAAGGATTTTCCAAACCGGGCAAAATTTGAAAAAAAAGACAGGGCCGGTAGTGTCGAAAAAGTCAAAAATGGGGATTTTCACAAAATTTGCTTAAAGAGGCCAGAGGGGGGGGCTGAGTGAAAAACAAGCAAAATCAAGCACAGTTGGGGCGTTTTGTGAAAATTGTGAAGGATTTTCCATAGTGGGCGAAAATTGAAAAAAACGACAGGGCCGGTAGTGTCGAAAAAGTCAAAAATGGGGATTTTCCCAAATCCTTGCTAAAAGGGGCCAGGGGGGCGGGCTGAGTGAGAAAGGAGCAAAATCAAGCACAGTTGGGGCGTTGTGTGAAAATTGTGAAGGATTTTCCAAACCGGGCAAAATTTGAAAAAAAAGACAGGGCCGGTAGTGTCGAAAAAGTCAAAAATGCGGATTTTCCCAAACCTTGCTAAAAGGGGCCAGGGGGGCGGACTAAGTAAGAAAGGAGCAAAATCAAGCACAGTTGGGGCGTTTTGAGAAAATTGTGAAGGATTTTCCAAACCGGGCAAAATTTGAAAAAAAACGACAGGTCCGGTAGTGTCGAAAAAGTCAAAAATGTGGATTTTCCCAAATCTTTGCTAAAAGGGGCCAGGGGGCGGGCTTATTGAAAAACGAGCAAAATCAAGCACAGTTGGGGCGTTTTGTGAAAATTGTGAAGGATTTTCCAAACCGGGTAAAATTTGAAAAAAAAAGACAGGGCCGGTAGTGTCGAAAAAGTCAAAAATGGGGATTTTCCCAAACCTTGCTAAAAGGGGCCAGGGGGGCGGACTGAGTCAGAAAGGAGCAAAATCAAGCACAGTTGGGGCGTTTTGGGAAAATTGTGAAGGATTTTCCAAACCGGGCAAAATTTGAAAAAAACGACAGGGCCGGTAGTGTCGAAAAAGTCAAAAATGGGGATTTTCCCAAATCCTTGCTAAAAGGGGCCAGGGGGGCGGGCTGAGTGAGAAAGGAGCAAAATCAAGCACAGTTGGGGCGTTGTGTGAAAATTGTGAAGGATTTTCCAAACCGGGCAAAATTTGAAAAAAAAGACAGGGCCGGTAGTGTCGAAAAAGTCAAAAATGGGGATTTTCACAAAATTTGCTTAAAGAGGCCAGAGGGGGGGGCTGAGTGAAAAACAAGCAAAATCAAGCACAGTTGGGGCGTTTTGTGAAAATTGTGAAGGATTTTCCATAGTGGGCAAAAATTGAAAAAAACGACAGTGCCGGTAGTGTCGAAAAAGTCAAAAATGGGGATTTTCCCAAACCTTGCTAAAAGGGGCCTGGGGGGCGGACTGAGTCAGAAAGGAGCAAAATCAAGCACAGTTGGGGCGTTTTGGGAAAATTGTGAAGGATTTTCCAAACCGGGTAAAATTTGAAAAAAAAAGACAGGGCCGGTAGTGTCGAAAAAGTCAAAAATGGGGATTTTCCCAAACCTTGCTAAAAGGGGCCAGAGGGGCGGACTGAGTCAGAAAGGAGCCAAATCAAGCACAGTTGGGGCGTTTTGGGAAAATTGTGAAGGATTTTCCAAACCGGGCAAAATTTGAAAAAAAAGACAGGGCCGGTAGTGTCGAAAAAGTCAAAAATGGGGATTTTCACAAAATTTGCTTAAAGAGGCCAGAGGGGGGGGCTGAGTGAAAAACAAGCAAAATCAAGCACAGTTGGGGCGTTTTGTGAAAATTGTGAAGGATTTTCCATAGTGGGCAAAAATTGAAAAAAACGACAGGGCCGGTAGTGTCGAAAAAGTCAAAAATGGGGATTTTCCCAAACCTTGCTAAAAGGGGCCAGGGGGCGGGCTTATTGAAAAACGAGCAAAATCAAGCACAGTTGGGGCGTTTTGTGAAAATTGTGAAGGATTTTCCAAACCGGGCAAAATTTGAAAAAAAAGACAGGGCCGGTAGTGTCGAAAAAGTCAAAAATGGGGATTTTCCCAAACCTTGCTAAAAGGGGCCAGGGGGGCGGACTGAGTCAGAAAGGAGCAAAATCAAGCACAGTTGGGGCGTTTTGGGAAAATTGTGAAGGATTTTCCAAACCGGGCAAAATTTGAAAAAAACGACAGGGCCGGTAGTGTCGAAAAAGTCAAAAATGGGGATTTTCCCAAATCCTTGCTAAAAGGGGCCAGGGGGGCGGGCTGAGTGAGAAAGGAGCAAAATCAAGCACAGTTGGGGCGTTGTGTGAAAATTGTGAAGGATTTTCCAAACCGGGCAAAATTTGAAAAAAAAGACAGGGCCGGTAGTGTCGAAAAAGTCAAAAATGGGGATTTTCACAAAATTTGCTTAAAGAGGCCAGAGGGGGGGGCTGAGTGAAAAACAAGCAAAATCAAGCACAGTTGGGGCGTTTTGTGAAAATTGTGAAGGATTTTCCATAGTGGGCAAAAATTGAAAAAAACGACAGGGCCGGTAGTGTCGAAAAAGTCAAAAATGGGGATTTTCCCAAACCTTGCTAAAAGGGGCCAGGGGGGCGGACTGAGTCAGAAAGGAGCAAAATCAAGCACAGTTGGGGCGTTTTGGGAAAATTGTGAAGGATTTTCCAAACCGGGCAAAATTTGAAAAAAAAGACAGGGCCGGTAGTGTCGAAAAAGTCAAAAATGGGGATTTTCCCAAACCTTGCTAAAAGGGGCCAGGGGGGCGGACTGAGTCAGAAAGGAGCAAAATCAAGCACAGTTGGGGCGTTTTGGGAAAATTGTGAAGGATTTTCCAAACCGGGCAAAATTTGAAAAAAAAGACAGGGCCGGTAGTGTCGAAAAAGTCAAAAATGGGGATTTTCCCAAATCCTTGCTAAAAGGGGCCAGGGGGGCGGGCTGAGTGAGAAAGGAGCAAAATCAAGCACAGTTGGGGCGTTTTGAGAAAATTGTGAAGGATTTTCCAAACCGGGCAAAATTTGAAAAAAACGACAGGTCCGGTAGTGTCGAAAAAGTCAAAAATGTGGATTTTCCCAAATCTTTGCTAAAAGGGGCCAGGGGGTGGGCTTATTGAAAAACGAGCAAAATCAAGCACAGTTGGGGCGTTTTGTGAAAATTGTGAAGGATTTTCCAAACCGGGTAAAATTTGAAAAAAAAAGACAGGGCCGGTAGTGTCGAAAAAGTCAAAAATGGGGATTTTCCCAAACCTTGCTAAAAGGGGCCAGGGGGGCGGACTGAGTCAGAAAGGAGCAAAATCAAGCACAGTTGGGGCGTTTTGGGAAAATTGTGAAGGATTTTCCAAACCGGGCAAAATTTGAAAAAAACGACAGGGCCGGTAGTGTCGAAAAAGTCAAAAATGGGGATTTTCCCAAACCTTGCTAAAAGGGGCCAGGGGGGCGGACTGAGTCAGAAAGGAGCAAAATCAAGCACAGTTGGGGCGTTTTGGGAAAATTGTGAAGGATTTTCCAAACCGGGCAAAATTTGAAAAAAACGACAGGGCCGGTAGTGTCGAAAAAGTCAAAAATGGGGATTTTCCCAAATCCTTGCTAAAAGGGGCCAGGGGGGCGGGCTGAGTGAGAAAGGAGCAAAATCAAGCACAGTTGGGGCGTTGTGTGAAAATTGTGAAGGATTTTCCAAACCGGGCAAAATTTGAAAAAAAAGACAGGGCCGGTAGTGTCGAAAAAGTCAAAAATGCGGATTTTCCCAAACCTTGCTAAAAGGGGCCAGGGGGGCGGACTAAGTAAGAAAGGAGCAAAATCAAGCACAGTTGGGGCGTTTTGAGAAAATTGTGAAGGATTTTCCAAACCGGGCAAAATTTGAAAAAAACGACAGGTGCGGTAGTGTCGAAAAAGTCAAAAATGTGGATTTTCCCAAATCTTTGCTAAAAGGGGCCAGGGGGCGGGCTTATTGAAAAACGAGCAAAATCAAGCACAGTTGGGGCGTTTTGTGAAAATTGTGAAGGATTTTCCAAACCGGGTAAAATTTGAAAAAAAAAGACAGGGCCGGTAGTGTCGAAAAAGTCAAAAATGGGGATTTTCCCAAACCTTGCTAAAAGGGGCCAGGGGGCGGGCTGAGTGAGAAAGGAGCAAAATCAAGCACAGTTGGGGCGTTGTGTGAAAATTGTGAAGGATTTTCCAAACCGGGCAAAATTTGAAAAAAAAGACAGGGCCGGTAGTGTCGAAAAAGTCAAAAATGGGGATTTTCCCAAACCTTGCTAAAAGGGGCCAGGGGGGCGGACTGAGTCAGAAAGGAGCCAAATCAAGCACAGTTGGGGCGTTTTGGGAAAATTGTGAAGGATTTTCCAAACCGGGCAAAATTTGAAAAAAAAGACAGGGCCGGTAGTGTCGAAAAAGTCAAAAATGGGGATTTTCACAAAATTTGCTTAAAGAGGCCAGAGGGGGGGGGCTGAGTGAAAAACAAGCAAAATCAAGCACAGTTGGGGCGTTTTGTGAAAATTGTGAAGGATTTTCCAAACCGGGTAAAATTTGAAAAAAAAAGACAGGGCCGGTAGTGTCGAAAAAGTAAAAAATGGGGATTTTCCCAAACCTTGCTAAAAGGGGCCAGGGGGGCGGACTGAGTCAGAAAGGAGCAAAATCAAGCACAGTTGGGGCGTTTTGGGAAAATTGTGAAGGATTTTCCAAACCGGGCAAAATTTGAAAAAAACGACAGGGCCGGTAGTGTCGAAAAAGTCAAAAATGGGGATTTTCCCAAATCCTTGCTAAAAGGGGCCAGGGGGGCGGGCTGAGTGAGAAAGGAGCAAAATCAAGCACAGTTGGGGCGTTTTGAGAAAATTGTGAAGGATTTTCCAAACCGGGCAAAATTTGAAAAAAAAGACAGGGCCGGTAGTGTCGAAAAAGTCAAAAATGGGGATTTTCCCAAACCTTGCTAAAAGGGGCCAGGGGGGCGGACTGAGTCAGAAAGGAGCCAAATTAAGCACAGTTGGGGCGTTTTGGGAAAATTGTGAAGGATTTTCCAAACCGGGCAAAATTTGAAAAAAAAGACAGGTCCGGTAGTGTCGAAAAAGTCAAAAATGGGGATTTTCCCAAACCTTGCTAAAAGGGGCCAGGGGGGGGGGCTGAGTGAAAAACAAGCAAAATCAAGCACAGTTGGGGCGTTTTGTGAAAATTGTGAAGGATTTTCCATAGTGGGCAAAAATTGAAAAAAACGACAGGGCCGGTAGTGTCGAAAAAGTCAAAAATGGGGATTTTCCCAAACCTTGCTAAAAGGGGCCAGGGGGGCGGACTGAGTCAGAAAAGGAGCAAAATCAAGCACAGTTGGGGCGTTTTGGGAAAATTGTGAAGGATTTTCCAAACCGGGCAAAATTTGAAAAAAAAGACAGGGCCGGTAGTGTCGAAAAAGTCAAAAATGGGGATTTTCCCAAACCTTGCTAAAAGGGGCCAGGGGGGCGGACTGAGTCAGAAAGGAGCAAAATCAAGCACAGTTGGGGCGTTTTGGGAAAATTGTGAAGGATTTTCCAAACCGGGCAAAATTTGAAAAAAACGACAGGGCCGGTAGTGTCGAAAAAGTCAAAAATGGGGATTTTCCCAAATCCTTGCTAAAAGGGGCCAGGGGGGCGGGCTGAGTGAGAAAGGAGCAAAATCAAGCACAGTTGGGGCGTTGTGTGAAAATTGTGAAGGATTTTCCAAACCGGGCAAAATTTGAAAAAACGACAGGTCCGGTAGTGTCGAAAAAGTCAAAAATGTGGATTTTCCCAAATCTTTGCTAAAAGGGGCCAGGGGGCGGGCTTATTGAAAAACGAGCAAAATCAAGCACAGTTGGGGCGTTTTGTGAAAATTGTGAAGGATTTTCCAAACCGGGTAAAATTTGAAAAAAAAAGACAGGGCCGGTAGTGTCGAAAAAGTAAAAAATGGGGATTTTCCCAAACCTTGCTAAAAGGGGCCAGGGGGGCGGACTGAGTCAGAAAGGAGCAAAATCAAGCACAGTTGGGGCGTTTTGGGAAAATTGTGAAGGATTTTCCAAACCGGGCAAAATTTGAAAAAAACGACAGGGCCGGTAGTGTCGAAAAAGTCAAAAATGGGGATTTTCCCAAACCTTGCTAAAAGGGGCCAGGGGGGCGGGCTGAGTCAGAAAGGAGCAAAATCAAGCACAGTTGGGGCGTTTTGAGAAAATTGTGAAGGATTTTCCAAACCGGGCAAAATTTGAAAAAAAAGACAGGTCCGGTAGTGTCGAAAAAGTCAAAAATGGGGATTTTCCCAAACCTTGCTAAAAGGGGCCAGGGGGGCGGACTGAGTCAGAAAGGAGCCAAATCAAGCACAGTTGGGGCGTTTTGGGAAAATTGTGAAGGATTTTCCAAACCGGGCAAAATTTGAAAAAAAAGACAGGGCCGGTAGTGTCGAAAAAGTCAAAAATGGGGATTTTCACAAAATTTGCTTAAAGAGGCCAGAGGGGGGGGCTGAGTGAAAAACAAGCAAAATCAAGCACAGTTGGGGCGTTTTGTGAAAATTGTGAAGGATTTTCCATAGTGGGCAAAAATTGAAAAAAACGACAGGGCCGGTAGTGTCGAAAAAGTCAAAAATGGGGATTTTCCCAAACCTTGCTAAAAGGGGCCAGGGGGGCGGACTGAGTCAGAAAGGAGCAAAATCAAGCACAGTTGGGGCGTTTTGGGAAAATTGTGAAGGATTTTCCAAACCGGGCAAAATTTGAAAAAAAAGACAGGGCCGGTAGTGTCGAAAAAGTAAAAAATGGGGATTTTCCCAAACCTTGCTAAAAGGGGCCAGGGGGGCGGACTGAGTCAGAAAGGAGCAAAATCAAGCACAGTTGGGGCGTTTTGGGAAAATTGTGAAGGATTTTCCAAACCGGGCAAAGTTTGAAAAAAAAGACAGGGCCGGTAGTGTCGAAAAAGTCAAAAATGGGGATTTTCCCAAATCCTTGCTAAAAGGGGCCAGGGGGGCGGGCTGAGTGAGAAAGGAGCAAAATCAAGCACAGTTGGGGCGTTTTGAGAAAATTGTGAAGGATTTTCCAAACCGGGCAAAATTTGAAAAAAACGACAGGTCCGGTAGTGTCGAAAAAGTCAAAAATGTGGATTTTCCCAAATCTTTGCTAAAAGGGGCCAGGGGGCGGGCTTATTGAAAAACGAGCAAAATCAAGCACAGTTGGGGCGTTTTGTGAAAATTGTGAAGGATTTTCCAAACCGGGTAAAATTTGAAAAAAAAAGACAGGGCCGGTAGTGTCGAAAAAGTAAAAAATGGGGATTTTCCCAAACCTTGCTAAAAGGGGCCAGGGGGGCGGACTGAGTCAGAAAGGAGCAAAATCAAGCACAGTTGGGGCGTTTTGGGAAAATTGTGAAGGATTTTCCAAACCGGGCAAAATTTGAAAAAAACGACAGGGCCGGTAGTGTCGAAAAAGTCAAAAATGGGGATTTTCCCAAATCCTTGCTAAAAGGGGCCAGGGGGGCGGACTGAGTCAGAAAGGAGCAAAATCAAGCACAGTTGGGGCGTTTTGGGAAAATTGTGAAGGATTTTCCAAACCGGGCAAAATTTGAAAAAAAAGACAGGGCCGGTAGTGTCGAAAAAGTCAAAAATGGGGATTTTCACAAAATTTGCTTAAAGAGGCCAGAGGGGGGGGCTGAGTGAAAAACAAGCAAAATCAAGCACAGTTGGGGCGTTTTGTGAAAATTGTGAAGGATTTTCCATAGTGGGCAAAAATTGAAAAAAACGACAGGGCCGGTAGTGTCGAAAAAGTCAAAAATGGGGATTTTCCCAAACCTTGCTAAAAGGGGCCAGGGGGGCGGACTGAGTCAGAAAGGAGCAAAATCAAGCACAGTTGGGGCGTTTTGGGAAAATTGTGAAGGATTTTCCAAACCGGGCAAAATTTGAAAAAAAAGACAGGGCCGGTAGTGTCGAAAAAGTCAAAAATGGGGATTTTCCCAAACCTTGCTAAAAGGGGCCAGGGGGGCGGACTGAGTCAGAAAGGAGCAAAATCAAGCACAGTTGGGGCGTTTTGGGAAAATTGTGAAGGATTTTCCAAACCGGGCAAAATTTGAAAAAAACGACAGGGCCGGTAGTGTCGAAAAAGTCAAAAATGGGGATTTTCCCAAATCCTTGCTAAAAGGGGCCAGGGGGGCGGGCTGAGTGAGAAAGGAGCAAAATCAAGCACAGTTGGGGCGTTGTGTGAAAATTGTGAAGGATTTTCCAAACCGGGCAAAATTTGAAAAAAAAGACAGGGCCGGTAGTGTCGAAAAAGTCAAAAATGCGGATTTTCCCAAACCTTGCTAAAAGGGGCCAGGGGGGCGGACTAAGTAAGAAAGGAGCAAAATCAAGCACAGTTGGGGCGTTTTGAGAAAATTGTGAAGGATTTTCCAAACCGGGCAAAATTTGAAAAAAAACGACAGGTCCGGTAGTGTCGAAAAAGTCAAAAATGTGGATTTTCCCAAATCTTTGCTAAAAGGGGCCAGGGGGCGGGCTTATTGAAAAACGAGCAAAATCAAGCACAGTTGGGGCGTTTTGTGAAAATTGTGAAGGATTTTCCAAACCGGGTAAAATTTGAAAAAAAAAGACAGGGCCGGTAGTGTCGAAAAAGTCAAAAATGGGGATTTTCCCAAACCTTGCTAAAAGGGGCCAGGGGGGCGGACTGAGTCAGAAAGGAGCAAAATCAAGCACAGTTGGGGCGTTTTGGGAAAATTGTGAAGGATTTTCCAAACCGGGCAAAATTTGAAAAAAACGACAGGGCCGGTAGTGTCGAAAAAGTCAAAAATGGGGATTTTCCCAAATCCTTGCTAAAAGGGGCCAGGGGGGCGGGCTGAGTGAGAAAGGAGCAAAATCAAGCACAGTTGGGGCGTTGTGTGAAAATTGTGAAGGATTTTCCAAACCGGGCAAAATTTGAAAAAAAAGACAGGGCCGGTAGTGTCGAAAAAGTCAAAAATGGGGATTTTCACAAAATTTGCTTAAAGAGGCCAGAGGGGGGGGCTGAGTGAAAAACAAGCAAAATCAAGCACAGTTGGGGCGTTTTGTGAAAATTGTGAAGGATTTTCCATAGTGGGCAAAAATTGAAAAAAACGACAGTGCCGGTAGTGTCGAAAAAGTCAAAAATGGGGATTTTCCCAAACCTTGCTAAAAGGGGCCTGGGGGGCGGACTGAGTCAGAAAGGAGCAAAATCAAGCACAGTTGGGGCGTTTTGGGAAAATTGTGAAGGATTTTCCAAACCGGGTAAAATTTGAAAAAAAAAGACAGGGCCGGTAGTGTCGAAAAAGTCAAAAATGGGGATTTTCCCAAACCTTGCTAAAAGGGGCCAGAGGGGCGGACTGAGTCAGAAAGGAGCCAAATCAAGCACAGTTGGGGCGTTTTGGGAAAATTGTGAAGGATTTTCCAAACCGGGCAAAATTTGAAAAAAAAGACAGGGCCGGTAGTGTCGAAAAAGTCAAAAATGGGGATTTTCACAAAATTTGCTTAAAGAGGCCAGAGGGGGGGGCTGAGTGAAAAACAAGCAAAATCAAGCACAGTTGGGGCGTTTTGTGAAAATTGTGAAGGATTTTCCATAGTGGGCAAAAATTGAAAAAAACGACAGGGCCGGTAGTGTCGAAAAAGTCAAAAATGGGGATTTTCCCAAACCTTGCTAAAAGGGGCCAGGGGGCGGGCTTATTGAAAAACGAGCAAAATCAAGCACAGTTGGGGCGTTTTGTGAAAATTGTGAAGGATTTTCCAAACCGGGCAAAATTTGAAAAAAAAGACAGGGCCGGTAGTGTCGAAAAAGTCAAAAATGGGGATTTTCCCAAACCTTGCTAAAAGGGGCCAGGGGGGCGGACTGAGTCAGAAAGGAGCAAAATCAAGCACAGTTGGGGCGTTTTGGGAAAATTGTGAAGGATTTTCCAAACCGGGCAAAATTTGAAAAAAACGACAGGGCCGGTAGTGTCGAAAAAGTCAAAAATGGGGATTTTCCCAAATCCTTGCTAAAAGGGGCCAGGGGGGCGGGCTGAGTGAGAAAGGAGCAAAATCAAGCACAGTTGGGGCGTTGTGTGAAAATTGTGAAGGATTTTCCAAACCGGGCAAAATTTGAAAAAAAAGACAGGGCCGGTAGTGTCGAAAAAGTCAAAAATGGGGATTTTCACAAAATTTGCTTAAAGAGGCCAGAGGGGGGGGCTGAGTGAAAAACAAGCAAAATCAAGCACAGTTGGGGCGTTTTGTGAAAATTGTGAAGGATTTTCCATAGTGGGCAAAAATTGAAAAAAACGACAGGGCCGGTAGTGTCGAAAAAGTCAAAAATGGGGATTTTCCCAAACCTTGCTAAAAGGGGCCAGGGGGGCGGACTGAGTCAGAAAGGAGCAAAATCAAGCACAGTTGGGGCGTTTTGGGAAAATTGTGAAGGATTTTCCAAACCGGGCAAAATTTGAAAAAAAAGACAGGGCCGGTAGTGTCGAAAAAGTCAAAAATGGGGATTTTCCCAAACCTTGCTAAAAGGGGCCAGGGGGGCGGACTGAGTCAGAAAGGAGCAAAATCAAGCACAGTTGGGGCGTTTTGGGAAAATTGTGAAGGATTTTCCAAACCGGGCAAAATTTGAAAAAAAAGACAGGGCCGGTAGTGTCGAAAAAGTCAAAAATGGGGATTTTCCCAAATCCTTGCTAAAAGGGGCCAGGGGGGCGGGCTGAGTGAGAAAGGAGCAAAATCAAGCACAGTTGGGGCGTTTTGAGAAAATTGTGAAGGATTTTCCAAACCGGGCAAAATTTGAAAAAAACGACAGGTCCGGTAGTGTCGAAAAAGTCAAAAATGTGGATTTTCCCAAATCTTTGCTAAAAGGGGCCAGGGGGTGGGCTTATTGAAAAACGAGCAAAATCAAGCACAGTTGGGGCGTTTTGTGAAAATTGTGAAGGATTTTCCAAACCGGGTAAAATTTGAAAAAAAAAGACAGGGCCGGTAGTGTCGAAAAAGTAAAAAATGGGGATTTTCCCAAACCTTGCTAAAAGGGGCCAGGGGGGCGGACTGAGTCAGAAAGGAGCAAAATCAAGCACAGTTGGGGCGTTTTGGGAAAATTGTGAAGGATTTTCCAAACCGGGCAAAATTTGAAAAAAACGACAGGGCCGGTAGTGTCGAAAAAGTCAAAAATGGGGATTTTCCCAAATCCTTGCTAAAAGGGGCCAGGGGGGCGGGCTGAGTGAGAAAGGAGCAAAATCAAGCACAGTTGGGGCGTTGTGTGAAAATTGTGAAGGATTTTCCAAACCGGGCAAAATTTGAAAAAAAAGACAGGGCCGGTAGTGTCGAAAAAGTCAAAAATGGGGATTTTCACAAAATTTGCTTAAAGAGGCCAGAGGGGGGGGCTGAGTGAAAAACAAGCAAAATCAAGCACAGTTGGGGCGTTTTGTGAAAATTGTGAAGGATTTTCCATAGTGGGCAAAAATTGAAAAAAACGACAGGGCCGGTAGTGTCGAAAAAGTCAAAAATGGGGATTTTCCCAAACCTTGCTAAAAGGGGCCAGGGGGGCGGGCTGAGTCAGAAAGGAGCAAAATCAAGCATAGTTGGGGCGTTTTGAGAAAATTGTGAAGGATTTTCCGAACCGGGCAAAATTTGAAAAAAAAGACAGGGCCGGTAGTGTCGAAAAAGTCAAAAATGGGGATTTTCCCAAACCTTGCTAAAAGGGGCCAGGGGGGCGGGCTGAGTGAGAAAGGAGCAAAATCAAGCACAGTTGGGGCGTTTTGGGAAAATTGTGAAGGATTTTCCAAACCGGGTAAAATTTGAAAAAAAAAGACAGGGCCGGTAGTGTCGAAAAAGTCAAAAATGGGGATTTTCCCAAACCTTGCTAAAAGGGGCCAGGGGGGCGGACTGAGTCAGAAAGGAGCCAAATCAAGCACAGTTGGGGCGTTTTGGGAAAATTGTGAAGGATTTTCCAAACCGGGCAAAATTTGAAAAAAAAGACAGGGCCGGTAGTGTCGAAAAAGTCAAAAATGGGGATTTTCACAAAATTTGCTTAAAGAGGCCAGAGGGGGGGGCTGAGTGAAAAACAAGCAAAATCAAGCACAGTTGGGGCGTTTTGTGAAAATTGTGAAGGATTTTCCATAGTGGGCAAAAATTGAAAAAAACGACAGGGCCGGTAGTGTCGAAAAAGTCAAAAATGGGGATTTTCCCAAACCTTGCTAAAAGGGGCCAGGGGGGCGGACTGAGTCAGAAAGGAGCAAAATCAAGCACAGTTGGGGCGTTTTGGGAAAATTGTGAAGGATTTTCCAAACCGGGCAAAATTTGAAAAAAAAGACAGGGCCGGTAGTGTCGAAAAAGTCAAAAATGGGGATTTTCCCAAACCTTGCTAAAAGGGGCCAGGGGGGCGGACTGAGTCAGAAAGGAGCAAAATCAAGCACAGTTGGGGCGTTTTGGGAAAATTGTGAAGGATTTTCCAAACCGGGCAAAATTTGAAAAAAAAGACAGGGCCGGTAGTGTCGAAAAAGTCAAAAATGGGGATTTTCCCAAATCCTTGCTAAAAGGGGCCAGGGGGGCGGGCTGAGTGAGAAAGGAGCAAAATCAAGCACAGTTGGGGCGTTTTGAGAAAATTGTGAAGGATTTTCCAAACCGGGCAAAATTTGAAAAAAACGACAGGTCCGGTAGTGTCGAAAAAGTCAAAAATGTGGATTTTCCCAAATCTTTGCTAAAAGGGGCCAGGGGGTGGGCTTATTGAAAAACGAGCAAAATCAAGCACAGTTGGGGCGTTTTGTGAAAATTGTGAAGGATTTTCCAAACCGGGTAAAATTTGAAAAAAAAAGACAGGGCCGGTAGTGTCGAAAAAGTAAAAAATGGGGATTTTCCCAAACCTTGCTAAAAGGGGCCAGGGGGGCGGACTGAGTCAGAAAGGAGCAAAATCAAGCACAGTTGGGGCGTTGTGTGAAAATTGTGAAGGATTTTCCAAACCGGGCAAAATTTGAAAAAACGACAGGTCCGGTAGTGTCGAAAAAGTCAAAAATGTGGATTTTCCCAAATCTTTGCTAAAAGGGGCCAGGGGGCGGGCTTATTGAAAAACGAGCAAAATCAAGCACAGTTGGGGCGTTTTGTGAAAATTGTGAAGGATTTTCCAAACCGGGTAAAATTTGAAAAAAAAAGACAGGGCCGGTAGTGTCGAAAAAGTAAAAAATGGGGATTTTCCCAAACCTTGCTAAAAGGGGCCAGGGGGGCGGACTGAGTCAGAAAGGAGCAAAATCAAGCACAGTTGGGGCGTTTTGGGAAAATTGTGAAGGATTTTCCAAACCGGGCAAAATTTGAAAAAAACGACAGGGCCGGTAGTGTCGAAAAAGTCAAAAATGGGGATTTTCCCAAATCCTTGCTAAAAGGGGCCAGGGGGGCGGGCTGAGTGAAAAAGGAGCAAAATCAAGCACAGTTGGGGCGTTGTGTGAAAATTGTGAAGGATTTTCCAAACCGGGCAAAATTTGAAAAAAAAGACAAGGCCGGTAGTGTCGTAAAAGTCAAAAATGGGGATTTTCACAAAATTTGCTTAAAGAGGCCAGAGGGGGGGGCTGAGTGAAAAACAAGCAAAATCAAGCACAGTTGGGGCGTTTTGTGAAAATTGTGAAGGATTTTCCATAGTGGGCAAAAATTGAAAAAAACGACAGGGCCGGTAGTGTCGAAAAAGTCAAAAATGGGGATTTTCCCAAACCTTGCTAAAAGGGGCCAGGGGGGCGGACTGAGTCAGAAAGGAGCAAAATCAAGCACAGTTGGGGCGTTTTGGGAAAATTGTGAAGGATTTTCCAAACCGGGTAAAATTTGAAAAAAAAAAGACAGGGCCGGTAGTGTCGAAAAAGTAAAAAATGGGGATTTTCCCAAACCTTGCTAAAAGGGGCCAGGGGGGCGGACTGAGTCAGAAAGGAGCAAAATCAAGCACAGTTGGGGCGTTTTGGGAAAATTGTGAAGGATTTTCCAAACCGGACAAAATTTGAAAAAAACGACAGGGCCGGTAGTGTCGAAAAAGTCAAAAATGGGGATTTTCCCAAATCCTTGCTAAAAGGGGCCAGGGGGGCGGGCTGAGTGAGAAAGGAGCAAAATCAAGCACAGTTGGGGCGTTGTGTGAAAATTGTGAAGGATTTTCCAAACCGGGCAAAATTTGAAAAAAAAGACAGGGCCGGTAGTGTCGAAAAAGTCAAAAATGGGGATTTTCCCAAACCTTGCTAAAAGGGGCCAGGGGGGCGGACTGAGTCAGAAAGGAGCAAAATCAAGCACGGTTGGGGCGTTTTGGGAAAATTGTGAAGGATTTTCCAAAGTGGGCAAAAATTGAAAAAAACGACAGGTCCGGTAGTGTCGAAAAAGTCAAAAATGTGGATTTTACCAAATCTTTGCTAAAAGGGGCCAGGGGGCGGGCTTATTGTAAAAACGAGCAAAATCAAGCACAGTTGGGGCGTTTTGTGAAAATTGTGAAGGATTTTCCAAACCGGGTAAAATTTGAAAAAAAAAGACAGGGCCGGTAGTGTCGAAAAAGTAAAAAATGGGGATTTTCCCAAACCTTGCTAAAAGGGGCCAGGGGGGCGGACTGAGTCAGAAAGGAGCAAAATCAAGCACAGTTGGGGCGTTTTGGGAAAATTGTGAAGGATTTTCCAAAGTGGGCAAAAATTGAAAAAAACGACAGGTCCGGTAGTGTCGAAAAAGTCAAAAATGTGGATTTTACCAAATCTTTGCTAAAAGGGGCCAGGGGGCGGGCTTATTGAAAAACGAGCAAAATCAAGCACAGTTGGGGCGTTTTGTGAAAATTGTGAAGGATTTTCCAAACCGGGTAAAATTTGAAAAAAAAAGACAGGGCCGGTAGTGTCGAAAAAGTCAAAAATGGGGATTTTCCCAAACCTTGCTAAAAGGGGCCAGGGGGGCGGACTGAGTCAGAAATGAGCAAAATCAAGCACAGTTGGGGCGTTTTGGGAAAATTGTGAAGGATTTTCCAAACCGGGCAAAATTTGAAAAAAACGACAGGGCCGGTAGTGTCGAAAAAGTCAAAAATGGGGATTTTCACAAAATTTGCTTAAAGAGGCCAGAGGGGGGGGCTGAGTGAAAAACAAGCAAAATCAAGCACAGTTGGGGCGTTTTGTGAAAATTGTGAAGGATTTTCCATAGTGGGCAAAAATTGAAAAAAACGACAGGGCCGGTAGTGTCGAAAAAGTCAAAAATGGGGATTTTCCCAAACCTTGCTAAAAGGGGCCAGGGGGGCGGACTGAGTCAGAAAGGAGCAAAATCAAGCATAGTTGGGGCGTTTTGAGAAAATTGTGAAGGATTTTCCAAACCGGGCAAAATTTGAAAAAAAAGACAGGGCCGGTAGTGTCGAAAAAGTCAAAAATGGGGATTTTCCCAAACCTTGCTAAAAGGGGCCAGGGGGGCGGACTGAGTCAGAAAGGAGCCAAATTAAGCACAGTTGGGGCGTTTTGGGAAAATTGTGAAGGATTTTCCAAACCGGGCAAAATTTGAAAAAAAAGACAGGGCCGGTAGTGTCGAAAAAGTCAAAAATGGGGATTTTCACAAAATTTGCTTAAAGAGGCCAGAGGGGGGGGCTGAGTGAAAAACAAGCAAAATCAAGCACAGTTGGGGCGTTTTGTGAAAATTGTGAAGGATTTTCCATAGTGGGCAAAAATTGAAAAAAACGACAGGGCCGGTAGTGTCGAAAAAGTCAAAAATGGGGATTTTCCCAAACCTTGCTAAAAGGGGCCAGGGGGGCGGACTGAGTCAGAAAAGGAGCAAAATCAAGCACAGTTGGGGCGTTTTGGGAAAATTGTGAAGGATTTTCCAAACCGGGCAAAATTTGAAAAAAAAGACAGGGCCGGTAGTGTCGAAAAAGTCAAAAATGGGGATTTTCCCAAACCTTGCTAAAAGGGGCCAGGGGGGCGGACTGAGTCAGAAAGGAGCAAAATCAAGCACAGTTGGGGCGTTTTGGGAAAATTGTGAAGGATTTTCCAAACCGGGCAAAATTTGAAAAAAACGACAGGGCCGGTAGTGTCGAAAAAGTCAAAAATGGGGATTTTCCCAAATCCTTGCTAAAAGGGGCCAGGGGGGCGGACTGAGTCAGAAAGGAGCAAAATCAAGCACAGTTGGGGCGTTGTGTGAAAATTGTGAAGGATTTTCCAAACCGGGCAAAATTTGAAAAAAAAGACAGGGCCGGTAGTGTCGAAAAAGTCAAAAATGCGGATTTTCCCAAACCTTGCTAAAAGGGGCCAGGGGGGCGGACTAAGTAAGAAAGGAGCAAAATCAAGCACAGTTGGGGCGTTTTGAGAAAATTGTGAAGGATTTTCCAAACCGGGCAAAATTTGAAAAAACGACAGGTCCGGTAGTGTCGAAAAAGTCAAAAATGCGGATTTTCCCAAACCTTGCTAAAAGGGGCCAGGGGGGCGGACTAAGTAAGAAAGGAGCAAAATCAAGCACAGTTGGGGCGTTTTGAGAAAATTGTGAAGGATTTTCCAAACCGGGTAAAATTTGAAAAAAAAAGACAGGGCCGGTAGTGTCGAAAAAGTAAAAAATGGGGATTTTCCCAAACCTTGCTAAAAGGGGCCAGGGGGGCGGACTGAGTCAGAAAGGAGCAAAATCAAGCACAGTTGGGGCGTTTTGGGAAAATTGTGAAGGATTTTCCAAACCGGGCAAAATTTGAAAAAAACGACAGGGCCGGTAGTGTCGAAAAAGTCAAAAATGGGGATTTTCCCAAATCCTTGCTAAAAGGGGCCAGAGGGGGGGGCTGAGTGAAAAACAAGCAAAATCAAGCACAGTTGGGGCGTTTTGTGAAAATTGTGAAGGATTTTCCATAGTGGGCGAAAATTGAAAAAAACGACAGGGCCGGTAGTGTCGAAAAAGTCAAAAATTGGGATTTTCACAAAATTTGCTTAAAGAGGCCAGAGGGGGGGGCTGAGTGAAAAACAAGCAAAATCAAGCACAGTTGGGGCGTTTTGTGAAAATTGTGAAGGATTTTCCATAGTGGGCGAAAATTGAAAAAAACGACAGGGCCGGTAGTGTCGAAAAAGTCAAAAATGGGGATTTTCCCAAACCTTGCTAAAAGGGGCCAGGGGGGCGGACTGAGTCAGAAAGGAGCAAAATCAAGCACAGTTGGGGCGTTTTGGGAAAATTGTGAAGGATTTTCCAAAGTGGGCAAAAATTGAAAAAAACGACAGGTCCGGTAGTGTCGAAAAAGTCAAAAATGTGGATTTTACCAAATCTTTGCTAAAAGGGGCCAGGGGGCGGGCTTATTGAAAAACGAGCAAAATCAAGCACAGTTGGGGCGTTTTGTGAAAATTGTGAAGGATTTTCCAAACCGGGTAAAATTTGAAAAAAAAAGACAGGGCCGGTAGTGTCGAAAAAGTAAAAAATGGGGATTTTCCCAAACCTTGCTAAAAGGGGCCAGGGGGGCGGACTGAGTCAGAAAGGAGCAAAATCAAGCACAGTTGGGGCGTTTTGGGAAAATTGTGAAGGATTTTCCAAAGTGGGCAAAAATTGAAAAAAACGACAGGTCCGGTAGTGTCGAAAAAGTCAAAAATGTGGATTTTACCAAATCTTTGCTAAAAGGGGCCAGGGGGCGGGCTTATTGAAAAACGAGCAAAATCAAGCACAGTTGGGGCGTTTTGTGAAAATTGTGAAGGATTTTCCAAACCGGGTAAAATTTGAAAAAAAAAGACAGGGCCGGTAGTGTCGAAAAAGTAAAAAATGGGGATTTTCCCAAACCTTGCTAAAAGGGGCCAGGGGGGCGGACTGAGTCAGAAAGGAGCAAAATCAAGCACAGTTGGGGCGTTTTGGGAAAATTGTGAAGGATTTTCCAAACCGGGCAAAATTTGAAAAAAACGACAGGGCCGGTAGTGTCGAAAAAGTCAAAAATGGGGATTTTCCCAAACCTTGCTAAAAGGGGCCAGGGGGGCGGGCTGAGTCAGAAAGGAGCAAAATCAAGCATAGTTGGGGCGTTTTGAGAAAATTGTGAAGGATTTTCCAAACCGGGCAAAATTTGAAAAAAAAGACAGGTCCGGTAGTGTCGAAAAAGTCAAAAATGGGGATTTTCCCAAACCTTGCTAAAAGGGGCCAGGGGGGCGGACTGAGTCAGAAAGGAGCCAAATCAAGCACAGTTGGGGCGTTTTGGGAAAATTGTGAAGGATTTTCCAAACTGGGCAAAATTTGAAAAAAAAGACAGGGCCGGTAGTGTCGAAAAAGTCAAAAATGGGGATTTTCACAAAATTTGCTTAAAGAGGCCAGAGGGGGGGGGCTGAGTGAAAAACAAGCAAAATCAAGCACAGTTGGGGCGTTTTGTGAAAATTGTGAAGGATTTTCCATAGTGGGCAAAAATTGAAAAAAACTACAGGGCCGGTAGTGTCGAAAAAGTCAAAAATGGGGATTTTCCCAAACCTTGCTAAAAGGGGCCAGGGGGGCGGACTGAGTCAGAAAGGAGCAAAATCAAGCACAGTTGGGGCGTTTTGGGAAAATTGTGAAGGATTTTCCAAACCGGGCAAAATTTGAAAAAAAAGACAGGGCCGGTAGTGTCGAAAAAGTCAAAAATGGGAGTTTTCCCAAACCTTGCTAAAAGGGGCCAGGGGGGCGGACTGAGTCAGAAAGGAGCAAAATCAAGCACAGTTGGGGCGTTTTGGGAAAATTGTGAAGGATTTTCCAAACCGGGCAAAATTTGAAAAAAACGACAGGGCCGGTAGTGTCGAAAAAGTCAAAAATGGGGATTTTCACAAAATTTGCTTAAAGAGGCCAGAGGGGGGGGCTGAGTGAAAAACAAGCAAAATCAAGCACAGTTGGGGCGTTTTGTGAAAATTGTGAAGGATTTTCCATAGTGGGCAAAAATTGAAAAAAACGACAGGGCCGGTAGTGTCGAAAAAGTCAAAAATGGGGATTTTCCCAAACCTTGCTAAAAGGGGCCAGGGGGGCGGACTGAGTCAGAAAGGAGCAAAATCAAGCACAGTTGGGGCGTTTTGGGAAAATTGTGAAGGATTTTCCAAACCGGGCAAAATTTGAAAAAAACGACAGGGCCGGTAGTGTCGAAAAAGTCAAAAATGGGGATTTTCCCAAACCTTGCTAAAAGGGGCCAGGGGGGCGGACTGAGTCAGAAAGGAGCAAAATCAAGCACAGTTGGGGCGTTTTGGGAAAATTGTGAAGGATTTTCCAAACCGGGCAAAATTTGAAAAAAACGACAGGGCCGGTAGTGTCGAAAAAGTCAAAAATGGGGATTTTCCCAAATCCTTGCTAAAAGGGGCCAGGGGGGCGGGCTGAGTGAGAAAGGAGCAAAATCAAGCACAGTTGGGGCGTTGTGTGAAAATTGTGAAGGATTTTCCAAACCGGGCAAAATTTGAAAAAAAAGACAGGGCCGGTAGTGTCGAAAAAGTCAAAAATGGGGATTTTCCCAAACCTTGCTAAAAGGGGCCAGGGGGGCGGACTGAGTCAGAAAGGAGCAAAATCAAGCACAGTTGGGGCGTTTTGGGAAAATTGTGAAGGATTTTCCAAACCGGGCAAAATTTGAAAAAAACGACAGGGCCGGTAGTGTCGAAAAAGTCAAAAATGGGGATTTTCCCAAATCCTTGCTAAAAGGGGCCAGGGGGGCGGGCTGAGTGAGAAAGGAGCAAAATCAAGCACAGTTGGGGCGTTGTGTGAAAATTGTGAAGGATTTTCCAAACCGGGCAAAATTTGAAAAAAAAGACAGGGCCGGTAGTGTCGAAAAAGTCAAAAATGGGGATTTTCACAAAATTTGCTTAAAGAGGCCAGAGGGGGGGGCTGAGTGAAAAACAAGCAAAATCAAGTACAGTTGGGGCGTTTTGTGAAAATTGTGAAGGATTTTCCATAGTGGGCAAAAATTGAAAAAAACGACAGGGCCGGTAGTGTCGAAAAAGTCAAAAATGGGGATTTTCCCAAACCTTGCTAAAAGGGGCCAGGGGGGCGGACTGAGTCAGAAAGGAGCAAAATCAAGCACAGTTGGGGCGTTTTGGGAAAATTGTGAAGGATTTTCCAAACCGGGCAAAATTTGAAAAAAAAGACAGGGCCGGTAGTGTCGAAAAAGTCAAAAATGGGGATTTTCCCAAACCTTGCTAAAAGGGGCCAGGGGGGCGGACTGAGTCAGAAAGGAGCAAAATCAAGCACAGTTGGGGCGTTTTGGGAAAATTGTGAAGGATTTTCCAAACCGGGCAAAATTTGAAAAAAAAGACAGGGCCGGTAGTGTCGAAAAAGTCAAAAATGGGGATTTTCCCAAATCCTTGCTAAAAGGGGCCAGGGGGGCGGGCTGAGTGAGAAAGGAGCAAAATCAAGCACAGTTGGGGCGTTTTGAGAAAATTGTGAAGGATTTTCCAAACCGGGCAAAATTTGAAAAAAACGACAGGTCCGGTAGTGTCGAAAAAGTCAAAAATGTGGATTTTCCCAAATTTTTGCTAAAAGGGGCCAGGGGGTGGGCTTATTGAAAAACGAGCAAAATCAAGCACAGTTGGGGCGTTTTGTGAAAATTGTGAAGGATTTTCCAAACCGGGTAAAATTTGAAAAAAAAAGACAGGGCCGGTAGTGTCGAAAAAGTAAAAAATGGGGATTTTCCCAAACCTTGCTAAAAGGGGCCAGGGGGGCGGACTGAGTCAGAAAGGAGCAAAATCAAGCACAGTTGGGGCGTTTTGGGAAAATTGTGAAGGATTTTCCAAACCGGGCAAAATTTGAAAAAAACGACAGGGCCGGTAGTGTCGAAAAAGTCAAAAATGGGGATTTTCCCAAATCCTTGCTAAAAGGGGCCAGGGGGGCGGGCTGAGTGAGAAAGGAGCAAAATCAAGCACAGTTGGGGCGTTGTGTGAAAATTGTGAAGGATTTTCCAAACCGGGCAAAATTTGAAAAAAAAGACAGGGCCGGTAGTGTCGAAAAAGTCAAAAATGGGGATTTTCACAAAATTTGCTTAAAGAGGCCAGAGGGGGGGGCTGAGTGAAAAACAAGCAAAATCAAGCACAGTTGGGGCGTTTTGTGAAAATTGTGAAGGATTTTCCATAGTGGGCAAAAATTGAAAAAAACGACAGGGCCGGTAGTGTCGAAAAAGTCAAAAATGGGGATTTTCCCAAACCTTGCTAAAAGGGGCCAGGGGGGCGGACTGAGTCAGAAAGGAGCAAAATCAAGCACAGTTGGGGCGTTTTGGGAAAATTGTGAAGGATTTTCCAAACCGGGCAAAATTTGAAAAAAAAGACAGGGCCGGTAGTGTCGAAAAAGTCAAAAATGGGGATTTTCCCAAACCTTGCTAAAAGGGGCCAGGGGGGCGGACTGAGTCAGAAAGGAGCAAAATCAAGCACAGTTGGGGCGTTTTGGGAAAATTGTGAAGGATTTTCCAAACCGGGCAAAATTTGAAAAAAACGACAGGTCCGGTAGTGTCGAAAAAGTCAAAAATGTGGATTTTCCCAAATCTTTGCTAAAAGGGGCCAGGGGGCGGGCTTATTGAAAAACGAGCAAAATCAAGCACAGTTGGGGCGTTTTGTGAAAATTGTGAAGGATTTTCCAAACCGGGTAAAATTTGAAAAAAAAAGACAGGGCCGGTAGTGTCGAAAAAGTAAAAAATGGGGATTTTCCCAAACCTTGCTAAAAGGGGCCAGGGGGGCGGACTGAGTCAGAAAGGAGCAAAATCAAGCACAGTTGGGGCGTTTTGGGAAAATTGTGAAGGATTTTCCAAACCGGGCAAAATTTGAAAAAAACGACAGGGCCGGTAGTGTCGAAAAAGTCAAAAATGGGGATTTTCCCAAATCCTTGCTAAAAGGGGCCAGGGGGGCGGGCTGAGTGAGAAAGGAGCAAAATCAAGCACAGTTGGGGCGTTGTGTGAAAATTGTGAAGGATTTTCCAAACCGGGCAAAATTTGAAAAAAAAGACAGGGCCGGTAGTGTCGAAAAAGTCAAAAATGGGGATTTTCCCAAACCTTGCTAAAAGGGGCCAGGGGGGCGGACTGAGTCAGAAAGGAGCAAAATCAAGCACAGTTGGGGCGTTTTGGGAAAATTGTGAAGGATTTTCCAAAGTGGGCAAAAATTGAAAAAAACGACAGGTCCGGTAGTGTCGAAAAAGTCAAAAATGTGGATTTTACCAAATCTTTGCTAAAAGGGGCCAGGGGGCGGGCTTATTGAAAAACGAGCAAAATCAAGCACAGTTGGGGCGTTTTGTGAAAATTGTGAAGGATTTTCCAAACCGGGTAAAATTTGAAAAAAAAGACAGGGCCGGTAGTGTCGAAAAAGTCAAAAATGGGGATTTTCCCAAACCTTGCTAAAAGGGGCCAGGGGGGCGGACTGAGTCAGAAAGGAGCAAAATCAAGCACAGTTGGGGCGTTTTGGGAAAATTGTGAAGGATTTTCCATAGTGGGCAAAAATTGAAAAAAACGACATGGCCGGTAGTGTCGAAAAAGTCAAAAATGGGGATTTTCCCAAACCTTGCTAAAAGGGGCCAGGGGGGCGGGCTGAGTCAGAAAGGAGCAAAATCAAGCATAGTTGGGGCGTTTTGAGAAAATTGTGAAGGATTTTCCAAACCGGGCAAAATTTGAAAAAAAAGACAGGGCCGGTAGTGTCGAAAAAGTCAAAAATGGGGATTTTCCCAAACCTTGCTAAAAGGGGCCAGGGGGGCGGACTGAGTCAGAAAGGAGCCAAATTAAGCACAGTTGGGGCGTTTTGGGAAAATTGTGAAGGATTTTCCAAACCGGGCAAAATTTGAAAAAAAAGACAGGGCCGGTAGTGTCGAAAAAGTCAAAAATGGGGATTTTCACAAAATTTGCTTAAAGAGGCCAGAGGGGGGGGCTGAGTGAAAAACAAGCAAAATCAAGCACAGTTGGGGCGTTTTGTGAAAATTGTGAAGGATTTTCCATAGTGGGCAAAAATTGAAAAAAACGACAGGGCCGGTAGTGTCGAAAAAGTCAAAAATGGGGATTTTCCCAAACCTTGCTAAAAGGGGCCAGGGTGGCGGGCTGAGTCAGAAAGGAGCAAAATCAAGCATAGTTGGGGCGTTTTGAGAAAATTGTGAAGGATTTTCCGAACCGGGCAAAATTTGAAAAAAAAGACAGGGCCGGTAGTGTCGAAAAAGTCAAAAATGGGGATTTTCCCAAACCTTGCTAAAAGGGGCCAGGGGGGCGGACTGAGTCAGAAAGGAGCCAAATCAAGCACAGTTGGGGCGTTTTGGGAAAATTGTGAAGGATTTTCCATAGTGGGCAAAAATTGAAAAAAACGACAGGGCCGGTAGTGTCGAAAAAGTCAAAAATGGGGATTTTCCCAAACCTTGCTAAAAGGGGCCAGGGGGCAGGTTTATTGAAAAACGAGCAAAATCAAGCACAGTTGGGGCGTTTTGTGAAAATTGTGAAGGATTTTCCAAACCGGGTAAAATTTGAAAAAAAAGACAGGGCCGGTAGTGTCGAAAAAGTACAAAATGGGGATTTTCCCAAACCTTGCTAAAAGGGGCCAGGGGGGCGGACTGAGTCAGAAAGGAGCAAAATCAAGCACAGTTGGGGCGTTTTGGGAAAATTGTGAAGGATTTTCCATAGTGGGCAAAAATTGAAAAAAACGACATGGCCGGTAGTGTCGAAAAAGTCAAAAATGGGGATTTTCCCAAACCTTGCTAAAAGGGGCCAGGGGGGCGGGCTGAGTCAGAAAGGAGCAAAATCAAGCATAGTTGGGGCGTTTTGAGAAAATTGTGAAGGATTTTCCAAACCGGGCAAAATTTGAAAAAAAAGACAGGGCCGGTAGTGTCGAAAAAGTCAAAAATGGGGATTTTCCCAAACCTTGCTAAAAGGGGCCAGGGGGCGGGCTTATTGAAAAACGAGCAAAATCAAGCACAGTTGGGGCGTTTTGTGAAAATTGTGAAGGATTTTCCAAACCGGGTAAAATTTGAAAAAAAAAGACAGGGCCGGTAGTGTCGAAAAAGTCAAAAATGGGGATTTTCCCAAACCTTGCTAAAAGGGGCCAGGGGGGCGGACTGAGTCAGAAAGGAGCAAAATCAAGCACAGTTGGGGCGTTTTGGGAAAATTGTGAAGGATTTTCCAAAGTGGGCAAAAATTGAAAAAAACGACAGGTCCGGTAGTGTCGAAAAAGTCAAAAATGTGGATTTTACCAAATCTTTGCTAAAAGGGGCCAGGGGGCAGGCTTATTGAAAAACGAGCAAAATCAAGCACAGTTGGGGCGTTTTGTGAAAATTGTGAAGGATTTTCCAAACCGGGTAAAATTTGAAAAAAAAGACAGGGCCGGTAGTGTCGAAAAAGTAAAAAATGGGGATTTTCCCAAACCTTGCTAAAAGGGGCCAGGGGGTCGGACTGAGTCAGAAAGGAGCAAAATCAAGCACAGTTGGGGCGTTTTGGGAAAATTGTGAAGGATTTTCCATAGTGGGCAAAAATTGAAAAAAACGACATGGCCGGTAGTGTCGAAAAAGTCAAAAATGGGGATTTTCCCAAACCTTGCTAAAAGGGGCCAGGGGGGCGGGCTGAGTCAGAAAGGAGCAAAATCAAGCATAGTTGGGGCGTTTTGAGAAAATTGTGAAGGATTTTCCAAACCGGGCAAAATTTGAAAAAAAAGACAGGGCCGGTAGTGTCGAAAAAGTCAAAAATGGGGATTTTCCCAAACCTTGCTAAAAGGGGCCAGGGGGGCGGACTGAGTCAGAAAGGAGCCAAATTAAGCACAGTTGGGGCGTTTTGGGAAAATTGTGAAGGATTTTCCAAACCGGGCAAAATTTGAAAAAAAAGACAGGGCCGGTAGTGTCGAAAAAGTCAAAAATGGGGATTTTCACAAAATTTGCTTAAAGAGGCCAGAGGGGGGGGCTGAGTGAAAAACAAGCAAAATCAAGCACAGTTGGGGCGTTTTGTGAAAATTGTGAAGGATTTTCCATAGTGGGCAAAAATTGAAAAAAACGACAGGGCCGGTAGTGTCGAAAAAGTCAAAAATGGGGATTTTCCCAAACCTTGCTAAAAGGGGCCAGGGGGGCGGGCTGAGTCAGAAAGGAGCAAAATCAAGCATAGTTGGGGCGTTTTGAGAAAATTGTGAAGGATTTTCCGAACCGGGCAAAATTTGAAAAAAAAGACAGGGCCGGTAGTGTCGAAAAAGTCAAAAATGGGGATTTTCCCAAACCTTGCTAAAAGGGGCCAGGGGGGCGGACTGAGTCAGAAAGGAGCCAAATCAAGCACAGTTGGGGCGTTTTGGGAAAATTGTGAAGGATTTTCCAAACCGGGCAAAATTTGAAAAAAAAGACAGGGCCGGTAGTGTCGAAAAAGTCAAAAATGGGGATTTTCACAAAATTTGCTTAAAGAGGCCAGAGGGGGGGGCTGAGTGAAAAACAAGCAAAATCAAGCACAGTTGGGGCGTTTTGTGAAAATTGTGAAGGATTTTCCATAGTGGGCAAAAATTGAAAAAAACGACAGGGCCGGTAGTGTCGAAAAAGTCAAAAATGGGGATTTTCCCAAACCTTGCTAAAAGGGGCCAGGGGGGCGGACTGAGTCAGAAAGGAGCAAAATCAAGCACAGTTGGGGCGTTTTGGGAAAATTGTGAAGGATTTTCCAAACCGGGCAAAATTTGAAAAAAAAGACAGGGCCGGTAGTGTCGAAAAAGTCAAAAATGGGGATTTTCCCAAACCTTGCTAAAATGGGCCAGGGGGGCGGACTGAGTCAGAAAGGAGCAAAATCAAGCACAGTTGGGGCGTTTTGGGAAAATTGTGAAGGATTTTCCAAACCGGGCAAAATTTGAAAAAAACGACAGGGCCGGTAGTGTCGAAAAAGTCAAAAATGGGGATTTTCCCAAATCCTTGCTAAAAGGGGCCAGGGGGGCGGGCTGAGTGAGAAAGGAGCAAAATCAAGCACAGTTGGGGCGTTTTGAGAAAATTGTGAAGGATTTTCCAAACCGGGCAAAATTTGAAAAAAACGACAGGTCCGGTAGTGTCGAAAAAGTCAAAAATGTGGATTTTCCCAAATCTTTGCTAAAAGGGGCCAGGGGGTGGGCTTATTGAAAAACGAGCAAAATCAAGCACAGTTGGGGCGTTTTGTGAAAATTGTGAAGGATTTTCCAAACCGGGTAAAATTTGAAAAAAAAAGACAGGGCCGGTAGTGTCGAAAAAGTAAAAAATGGGGATTTTCCCAAACCTTGCTAAAAGGGGCCAGGGGGGCGGACTGAGTCAGAAAGGAGCAAAATCAAGCACAGTTGGGGCGTTTTGGGAAAATTGTGAAGGATTTTCCAAACCGGGCAAAATTTGAAAAAAACGACAGGGCCGGTAGTGTCGAAAAAGTCAAAAATGGGGATTTTCCCAAATCCTTGCTAAAAGGGGCCAGGGGGGCGGGCTGAGTGAGAAAGGAGCAAAATCAAGCACAGTTGGGGCGTTGTGTGAAAATTGTGAAGGATTTTCCAAACCGGGCAAAATTTGAAAAAAAAGACAGGGCCGGTAGTGTCGAAAAAGTCAAAAATGGGGATTTTCCCAAACCTTGCTAAAAGGGGCCAGGGGGGCGGACTGAGTCAGAAAGGAGCAAAATCAAGCACAGTTGGGGCGTTTTGGGAAAATTGTGAAGGATTTTCCAAAGTGGGCAAAAATTGAAAAAAACGACAGGTCCGGTAGTGTCGAAAAAGTCAAAAATGTGGATTTTACCAAATCTTTGCTAAAAGGGGCCAGGGGGGCGGACTGAGTCAGAAAGGAGCAAAATCAAGCACAGTTGGGGCGTTTTGGGAAAATTGTGAAGGATTTTCCATAGTGGGCAAAAATTGAAAAAAACGACAGGGCCGGTAGTGTCGAAAAAGTCAAAAATGGGGATTTTCCCAAACCTTGCTAAAAGGGGCCAGGGGGGCGGGCTGAGTCAGAAAGGAGCAAAATCAAGCATAGTTGGGGCGTTTTGAGAAAATTGTGAAGGATTTTCCAAACCGGGCAAAATTTGAAAAAAAAGACAGGGCCGGTAGTGTCGAAAAAGTCAAAAATGGGGATTTTCCCAAACCTTGCTAAAAGGGGCCAGGGGGGCGGACTGAGTCAGAAAGGAGCCAAATTAAGCACAGTTGGGGCGTTTTGGGAAAATTGTGAAGGATTTTCCAAACCGGGCAAAATTTGAAAAAAAAGACAGGGCCGGTAGTGTCGAAAAAGTCAAAAATGGGAATTTTCACAAAATTTGCTTAAAGAGGCCAGAGGGGGGGGCTGAGTGAAAAACAAGCAAAATCAAGCACAGTTGGGGCGTTTTGTGAAAATTGTGAAGGATTTTCCATAGTGGGCAAAAATTGAAAAAAACGACAGGGCCGGTAGTGTCGAAAAAGTCAAAAATGGGGATTTTCCCAAACCTTGCTAAAAGGGGCCAGGGGGGCGGGCTGAGTCAGAAAGGAGCAAAATCAAGCATAGTTGGGGCGTTTTGAGAAAATTGTGAAGGATTTTCCGAACCGGGCAAAATTTGAAAAAAAAGACAGGGCCGGTAGTGTCGAAAAAGTCAAAAATGGGGATTTTCCCAAACCTTGCTAAAAGGGGCCAGGGGGGCGGACTGAGTCAGAAAGGAGCCAAATCAAGCACAGTTGGGGCGTTTTGGGAAAATTGTGAAGGATTTTCCAAACCGGGCAAAATTTGAAAAAAAAGACAGGGCCGGTAGTGTCGAAAAAGTCAAAAATGGGGATTTTCACAAAATTTGCTTAAAGAGGCCAGAGGGGGGGGCTGAGTGAAAAACAAGCAAAATCAAGCACAGTTGGGGCGTTTTGTGAAAATTGTGAAGGATTTTCCATAGTGGGCAAAAATTGAAAAAAACGACAGGGCCGGTAGTGTCGAAAAAGTCAAAAATGGGGATTTTCCCAAACCTTGCTAAAAGGGGCCAGGGGGGCGGACTGAGTCAGAAAGGAGCAAAATCAAGCACAGTTGGGGCGTTTTGGGAAAATTGTGAAGGATTTTCCAAACCGGGCAAAATTTGAAAAAAAAGACAGGGCCGGTAGTGTCGAAAAAGTCAAAAATGGGGATTTTCCCAAACCTTGCTAAAAGGGGCCAGGGGGGCGGACTGAGTCAGAAAGGAGCAAAATCAAGCACAGTTGGGGCGTTTTGGGAAAATTGTGAAGGATTTTCCAAACCGGGCAAAATTTGAAAAAAACGACAGGGCCGGTAGTGTCGAAAAAGTCAAAAATGGGGATTTTCCCAAATCCTTGCTAAAAGGGGCCAGGGGGGCGGGCTGAGTGAGAAAGGAGCAAAATCAAGCACAGTTGGGGCGTTTTGAGAAAATTGTGAAGGATTTTCCAAACCGGGCAAAATTTGAAAAAAACGACAGGTCCGGTAGTGTCGAAAAAGTCAAAAATGTGGATTTTCCCAAATCTTTGCTAAAAGGGGCCAGGGGGTGGGCTTATTGAAAAACGAGCAAAATCAAGCACAGTTGGGGCGTTTTGTGAAAATTGTGAAGGATTTTCCAAACCGGGTAAAATTTGAAAAAAAAAGACAGGGCCGGTAGTGTCGAAAAAGTAAAAAATGGGGATTTTCCCAAACCTTGCTAAAAGGGGCCAGGGGGGCGGACTGAGTCAGAAAGGAGCAAAATCAAGCACAGTTGGGGCGTTTTGGGAAAATTGTGAAGGATTTTCCAAACCGGGCAAAATTTGAAAAAAACGACAGGGCCGGTAGTGTCGAAAAAGTCAAAAATGGGGATTTTCACAAAATTTGCTTAAAGAGGCCAGAGGGGGGGGCTGAGTGAAAAACAAGCAAAATCAAGCACAGTTGGGGCGTTTTGTGAAAATTGTGAAGGATTTTCCATAGTGGGCAAAAATTGAAAAAAACGACAGGGCCGGTAGTGTCGAAAAAGTCAAAAATGGGGATTTTCCCAAACCTTGCTAAAAGGGGCCAGGGGGGCGGGCTGAGTCAGAAAGGAGCAAAATCAAGCATAGTTGGGGCGTTTTGAGAAAATTGTGAAGGATTTTCCGAACCGGGCAAAATTTGAAAAAAAAGACAGGGCCGGTAGTGTCGAAAAAGTCAAAAATGGGGATTTTCCCAAACCTTGCTAAAAGGGGCCAGGGGGGCGGACTGAGTCAGAAAGGAGCAAAATCAAGCACAGTTGGGGCGTTTTGGGAAAATTGTGAAGGATTTTCCAAACCGGGCAAAATTTGAAAAAAAAGACAGGGCCGGTAGTGTCGAAAAAGTCAAAAATGGGGATTTTCCCAAACCTTGCTAAAAGGGGCCAGGGGGGCGGACTGAGTCAGAAAGGAGCAAAATCAAGCACAGTTGGGGCGTTTTGGGAAAATTGTGAAGGATTTTCCAAACCGGGCAAAATTTGAAAAAAACGACAGGGCCGGTAGTGTCGAAAAAGTCAAAAATGGGGATTTTCCCAAATCCTTGCTAAAAGGGGCCAGGGGGGCGGGCTGAGTGAGAAAGGAGCAAAATCAAGCACAGTTGGGGCGTTGTGTGAAAATTGTGAAGGATTTTCCAAACCGGGCAAAATTTGAAAAAAAAGACAGGGCCGGTAGTGTCGAAAAAGTCAAAAATGCGGATTTTCCCAAACCTTGCTAAAAGGGGCCAGGGGGGCGGACTAAGTAAGAAAGGAGCAAAATCAAGCACAGTTGGGGCGTTTTGAGAATATTGTGAAGGATTTTCCAAACCGGGCAAAATTTGAAAAAAACGACAGGTCCGGTAGTGTCGAAAAAGTCAAAAATGTGGATTTTCCCAAATCTTTGCTAAAAGGGGCCAGGGGGCGGGCTTATTGAAAAACGAGCAAAATCAAGCACAGTTGGGGCGTTTTGTGAAAATTGTGAAGGATTTTCCAAACCGGGTAAAATTTGAAAAAAAAAAGACAGGGCCGGTAGTGTCGAAAAAGTAAAAAATGGGGATTTTCCCAAACCTTGCTAAAAGGGGCCAGGGGGGCGGACTGAGTCAGAAAGGAGCAAAATCAAGCACAGTTGGGGCGTTTTGGGAAAATTGTGAAGGATTTTCCAAACCGGGCAAAATTTGAAAAAAACGACAGGGCCGGTAGTGTCGAAAAAGTCAAAAATGGGGATTTTCCCAAATCCTTGCTAAAAGGGGCCAGGGGGGCGGGCTGAGTGAGAAAGGAGCAAAATCAAGCACAGTTGGGGCGTTGTGTGAAAATTGTGAAGGATTCTCCAAACCGGGCAAAATTTGAAAAAAAAGACAGGGCCGGTAGTGTCGAAAAAGTCAAAAATGGGGATTTTCCCAAACCTTGCTAAAAGGGGCCAGGGGGGCGGACTGAGTCAGAAAGGAGCAAAATCAAGCACAGTTGGGGCGTTTTGGGAAAATTGTGAAGGATTTTCCAAAGTGGGCAAAAATTGAAAAAAACGACAGGTCCGGTAGTGTCGAAAAAGTCAAAAATGTGGATTTTACCAAATCTTTGCTAAAAGGGGCCAGGGGGCGGGCTTATTGAAAAACGAGCAAAATCAAGCACAGTTGGGGCGTTTTGTGAAAATTGTGAAGGATTTTCCAAACCGGGTAAAATTTGAAAAAAAAAGACAGGGCCGGTAGTGTCGAAAAAGTCAAAAATGGGGATTTTCCCAAACCTTGCTAAAAGGGGCCAGGGGGGCGGACTGAGTCAGAAAGGAGCAAAATCAAGCACAGTTGGGGCGTTTTGGGAAAATTGTGAAGGATTTTCCAAAGTGGGCAAAAATTGAAAAAAACGACAGGTCCGGTAGTGTCGAAAAAGTCAAAAATGTGGATTTTACCAAATCTTTGCTAAAAGGGGCCAGGGGGCGGGCTTATTGAAAAACGAGCAAAATCAAGCACAGTTGGGGCGTTTTGTGAAAATTGTGAAGGATTTTCCAAACCGGGTAAAATTTGAAAAAAAAGACAGGGCCGGTAGTGTCGAAAAAGTAAAAAATGGGGATTTTCCCAAACCTTGCTAAAAGGGGCCAGGGGGGCGGACTGAGTCAGAAAGGAGCAAAATCAAGCACAGTTGGGGCGTTTTGGGAAAATTGTGAAGGATTTTCCATAGTGGGCAAAAATTGAAAAAAACGACAGGGCCGGTAGTGTCGAAAAAGTCAAAAATGGGGATTTTCCCAAACCTTGCTAAAAGGGGCCAGGGGGGCGGGCTGAGTCAGAAAGGAGCAAAATCAAGCATAGTTGGGGCGTTTTGAGAAAATTGTGAAGGATTTTCCAAACCGGGCAAAATTTGAAAAAAAAGACAGGGCCGGTAGTGTCGAAAAAGTCAAAAATGGGGATTTTCCCAAACCTTGCTAAAAGGGGCCAGGGGGGCGGACTGAGTCAGAAAGGAGCCAAATTAAGCACAGTTGGGGCGTTTTGGGAAAATTGTGAAGGATTTTCCAAACCGGGCAAAATTTGAAAAAAAAGACAGGGCCGGTAGTGTCGAAAAAGTCAAAAATGGGAATTTTCACAAAATTTGCTTAAAGAGGCCAGAGGGGGGGGCTGAGTGAAAAACAAGCAAAATCAAGCACAGTTGGGGCGTTTTGTGAAAATTGTGAAGGATTTTCCATAGTGGGCAAAAATTGAAAAAAACGACAGGGCCGGTAGTGTCGAAAAAGTCAAAAATGGGGATTTTCCCAAACCTTGCTAAAAGGGGCCAGGGGGGCGGGCTGAGTCAGAAAGGAGCAAAATCAAGCATAGTTGGGGCGTTTTGAGAAAATTGTGAAGGATTTTCCGAACCGGGCAAAATTTGAAAAAAAAGACAGGGCCGGTAGTGTCGAAAAAGTCAAAAATGGGGATTTTCCCAAACCTTGCTAAAAGGGGCCAGGGGGGCGGACTGAGTCAGAAAGGAGCCAAATCAAGCACAGTTGGGGCGTTTTGGGAAAATTGTGAAGGATTTTCCAAACCGGGCAAAATTTGAAAAAAAAGACAGGGCCGGTAGTGTCGAAAAAGTCAAAAATGGGGATTTTCACAAAATTTGCTTAAAGAGGCCAGAGGGGGGGGCTGAGTGAAAAACAAGCAAAATCAAGCACAGTTGGGGCGTTTTGTGAAAATTGTGAAGGATTTTCCATAGTGGGCAAAAATTGAAAAAAACGACAGGGCCGGTAGTGTCGAAAAAGTCAAAAATGGGGATTTTCCCAAACCTTGCTAAAAGGGGCCAGGGGGGCGGACTGAGTCAGAAAGGAGCAAAATCAAGCACAGTTGGGGCGTTTTGGGAAAATTGTGAAGGATTTTCCAAACCGGGCAAAATTTGAAAAAAAAGACAGGGCCGGTAGTGTCGAAAAAGTCAAAAATGGGGATTTTCCCAAACCTTGCTAAAAGGGGCCAGGGGGGCGGACTGAGTCAGAAAGGAGCAAAATCAAGCACAGTTGGGGCGTTTTGGGAAAATTGTGAAGGATTTTCCAAACCGGGCAAAATTTGAAAAAAACGACAGGGCCGGTAGTGTCGAAAAAGTCAAAAATGGGGATTTTCCCAAATCCTTGCTAAAAGGGGCCAGGGGGGCGGGCTGAGTGAGAAAGGAGCAAAATCAAGCACAGTTGGGGCGTTTTGAGAAAATTGTGAAGGATTTTCCAAACCGGGCAAAATTTGAAAAAAACGACAGGTCCGGTAGTGTCGAAAAAGTCAAAAATGTGGATTTTCCCAAATCTTTGCTAAAAGGGGCCAGGGGGTGGGCTTATTGAAAAACGAGCAAAATCAAGCACAGTTGGGGCGTTTTGTGAAAATTGTGAAGGATTTTCCAAACCGGGTAAAATTTGAAAAAAAAAGACAGGGCCGGTAGTGTCGAAAAAGTAAAAAATGGGGATTTTCCCAAACCTTGCTAAAAGGGGCCAGGGGGGCGGACTGAGTCAGAAAGGAGCAAAATCAAGCACAGTTGGGGCGTTTTGGGAAAATTGTGAAGGATTTTCCAAACCGGGCAAAATTTGAAAAAAAAGACAGGGCCGGTAGTGTCGAAAAAGTCAAAAATGGGGATTTTCACAAAATTTGCTTAAAGAGGCCAGAGGGGGGGGGCTGAGTGAAAAACAAGCAAAATCAAGCACAGTTGGGGCGTTTTGTGAAAATTGTGAAGGATTTTCCATAGTGGGCAAAAATTGAAAAAAACGACAGGGCCGGTAGTGTCGAAAAAGTCAAAAATGGGGATTTTCCCAAACCTTGCTAAAAGGGGCCAGGGGGGCGGGCTGAGTCAGAAAGGAGCAAAATCAAGCATAGTTGGGGCGTTTTGAGAAAATTGTGAAGGATTTTCCGAACCGGGCAAAATTTGAAAAAAAAGACAGGGCCGGTAGTGTCGAAAAAGTCAAAAATGGGGATTTTCCCAAACCTTGCTAAAAGGGGCCAGGGGGGCGGACTGAGTCAGAAAGGAGCAAAATCAAGCACAGTTGGGGCGTTTTGGGAAAATTGTGAAGGATTTTCCAAACCGGGCAAAATTTGAAAAAAAAGACAGGTCCGGTAGTGTCGAAAAAGTCAAAAATGTGGATTTTCCCAAATCTTTGCTAAAAGGGGCCAGGGGGCGGGCTTATTGAAAAACGAGCAAAATCAAGCACAGTTGGGGCGTTTTGTGAAAATTGTGAAGGATTTTCCAAACCGGGTAAAATTTGAAAAAAAAAGACAGGGCCGGTAGTGTCGAAAAAGTAAAAAATGGGGATTTTCCCAAACCTTGCTAAAAGGGGCCAGGGGGGCGGACTGAGTCAGAAAGGAGCAAAATCAAGCACAGTTGGGGCGTTTTGGGAAAATTGTGAAGGATTTTCCAAACCGGGCAAAATTTGAAAAAAACGACAGGGCCGGTAGTGTCGAAAAAGTCAAAAATGGGGATTTTCCCAAATCCTTGCTAAAAGGGGCCAGGGGGGGCGGGCTGAGTGAGAAAGGAGCAAAATCAAGCACAGTTGGGGCGTTGTGTGAAAATTGTGAAGGATTTTCCAAACCGGGCAAAATTTGAAAAAAAAGACAGGGCCGGTAGTGTCGAAAAAGTCAAAAATGGGGATTTTCCCAAACCTTGCTAAAAGGGGCCAGGGGGGCGGACTGAGTCAGAAAGGAGCAAAATCAAGCACAGTTGGGGCGTTTTGGGAAAATTGTGAAGGATTTTCCAAAGTGGGCAAAAATTGAAAAAAACGACAGGTCCGGTAGTGTCGAAAAAGTCAAAAATGTGGATTTTACCAAATCTTTGCTAAAAGGGGCCAGGGGGGCGGACTGAGTCAGAAAGGAGCAAAATCAAGCACAGTTGGGGCGTTTTGGGAAAATTGTGAAGGATTTTCCATAGTGGGCAAAAATTGAAAAAAACGACAGGGCCGGTAGTGTCGAAAAAGTCAAAAATGGGGATTTTCCCAAACCTTGCTAAAAGGGGCCAGGGGGGCGGGCTGAGTCAGAAAGGAGCAAAATCAAGCATAGTTGGGGCGTTTTGAGAAAATTGTGAAGGATTTTCCAAACCGGGCAAAATTTGAAAAAAAAGACAGGGCCGGTAGTGTCGAAAAAGTCAAAAATGGGGATTTTCCCAAACCTTGCTAAAAGGGGCCAGGGGGGCGGACTGAGTCAGAAAGGAGCCAAATTAAGCACAGTTGGGGCGTTTTGGGAAAATTGTGAAGGATTTTCCAAACCGGGCAAAATTTGAAAAAAAAGACAGGGCCGGTAGTGTCGAAAAAGTCAAAAATGGGAATTTTCACAAAATTTGCTTAAAGAGGCCAGAGGGGGGGGCTGAGTGAAAAACAAGCAAAATCAAGCACAGTTGGGGCGTTTTGTGAAAATTGTGAAGGATTTTCCATAGTGGGCAAAAATTGAAAAAAACGACAGGGCCGGTAGTGTCGAAAAAGTCAAAAATGGGGATTTTCCCAAACCTTGCTAAAAGGGGCCAGGGGGGCGGGCTGAGTCAGAAAGGAGCAAAATCAAGCATAGTTGGGGCGTTTTGAGAAAATTGTGAAGGATTTTCCGAACCGGGCAAAATTTGAAAAAAAAGACAGGGCCGGTAGTGTCGAAAAAGTCAAAAATGGGGATTTTCCCAAACCTTGCTAAAAGGGGCCAGGGGGGCGGACTGAGTCAGAAAGGAGCCAAATCAAGCACAGTTGGGGCGTTTTGGGAAAATTGTGAAGGATTTTCCAAACCGGGCAAAATTTGAAAAAAAAGACAGGGCCGGTAGTGTCGAAAAAGTCAAAAATGGGGATTTTCACAAAATTTGCTTAAAGAGGCCAGAGGGGGGGGCTGAGTGAAAAACAAGCAAAATCAAGCACAGTTGGGGCGTTTTGTGAAAATTGTGAAGGATTTTCCATAGTGGGCAAAAATTGAAAAAAACGACAGGGCCGGTAGTGTCGAAAAAGTCAAAAATGGGGATTTTCCCAAACCTTGCTAAAAGGGGCCAGGGGGGCGGACTGAGTCAGAAGGAGCAAAATCAAGCACAGTTGGGGCGTTTTGGGAAAATTGTGAAGGATTTTCCAAACCGGGCAAAATTTGAAAAAAAAGACAGGGCCGGTAGTGTCGAAAAAGTCAAAAATGGGGATTTTCCCAAACCTTGCTAAAAGGGGCCAGGGGGGCGGACTGAGTCAGAAAGGAGCAAAATCAAGCACAGTTGGGGCGTTTTGGGAAAATTGTGAAGGATTTTCCAAACCGGGCAAATTTGAAAAAAACGACAGGGCCGGTAGTGTCGAAAAAGTCAAAAATGGGGATTTTCCCAAATCCTTGCTAAAAGGGGCCAGGGGGCGGGCTGAGTGAGAAAGGAGCAAAATCAAGCACAGTTGGGGCGTTTTGAGAAAATTGTGAAGGATTTTCCAAACCGGGCAAAATTTGAAAAAAACGACAGGTCCGGTAGTGTCGAAAAAGTCAAAAATGTGGATTTTCCCAAATCTTTGCTAAAAGGGGCCAGGGGGTGGGCTTATTGAAAAACGAGCAAAATCAAGCACAGTTGGGGCGTTTTGTGAAAATTGTGAAGGATTTTCCAAACCGGGTAAAATTTGAAAAAAAAAGACAGGGCCGGTAGTGTCGAAAAAAGTAAAAAATGGGGATTTTCCCAAACCTTGCTAAAAGGGGCCAGGGGGGCGGACTGAGTCAGAAAGGAGCAAAATCAAGCACAGTTGGGGCGTTTTGGGAAAATTGTGAAGGATTTTCAAACCGGGCAAAATTTGAAAAAAAGACAGGGCCGGTAGTGTCGAAAAAGTCAAAAATGGGGATTTTCACAAAATTTGCTTAAAGAGGCCAGAGGGGGGGGCTGAGTGAAAAACAAGCAAAATCAAGCACAGTTGGGGCGTTTTGTGAAAATTGTGAAGGATTTTCCATAGTGGGCAAAAATTGAAAAAAACGACAGGGCCGGTAGTGTCGAAAAAGTCAAAAATGGGGATTTTCCCAAACCTTGCTAAAAGGGGCCAGGGGGGCGGGCTGAGTCAGAAAGGAGCAAAATCAAGCATAGTTGGGGCGTTTTGAGAAAATTGTGAAGGATTTTCCGAACCGGGCAAAATTTGAAAAAAAAGACAGGGCCGGTAGTGTCGAAAAAGTCAAAAATGTGGATTTTCCCAAACCTTGCTAAAAGGGGCCAGGGGGGCGGACTGAGTCAGAAAGGAGCAAAATCAAGCACAGTTGGGGCGTTTTGGGAAAATTGTGAAGGATTTTCCAAACCGGGCAAAATTTGAAAAAAAAGACAGGGCCGGTAGTGTCGAAAAAGTCAAAAATGGGGATTTTCCCAAACCTTGCTAAAAGGGGGCCAGGGGGGCGGACTGAGTCAGAAAGGAGCAAAATCAAGCACAGTTGGGGCGTTTTGGGAAAATTGTGAAGGATTTTCCAAACCGGGCAAAATTTGAAAAAAACGACAGGGCCGGTAGTGTCGAAAAAGTCAAAAATGGGGATTTTCCCAAATCCTTGCTAAAAGGGGCCAGGGGGGCGGGCTGAGTGAGAAAGGAGCAAAATCAAGCACAGTTGGGGCGTTGTGTGAAAATTGTGAAGGATTTTCCAAACCGGGCAAAATTTGAAAAAAAAGACAGGGCCGGTAGTGTCGAAAAAGTCAAAAATGCGGATTTTCCCAAACCTTGCTAAAAGGGGCCAGGGGGGCGGACTAAGTAAGAAAGGAGCAAAATCAAGCACAGTTGGGGCGTTTTGAGAATATTGTGAAGGATTTTTCCAAACCGGGCAAAATTTGAAAAAAACGACAGGTCCGGTAGTGTCGAAAAAGTCAAAAATGTGGATTTTCCCAAATCTTTGCTAAAAGGGGCCAGGGGGCGGGCTTATTGAAAAACGAGCAAAATCAAGCACAGTTGGGGCGTTTTGTGAAAATTGTGAAGGATTTTCCAAACCGGGTAAAATTTGAAAAAAAAAGACAGGGCCGGTAGTGTCGAAAAA